>NW_027194762.1:300000-489609 GCF_032444005.1 Ranitomeya imitator | reverse complement strand
TATACCATACACTCTATACCCTACACTCTACACTCTATACCCTACACTCTATACCCTACACTCTATGCCCTACACTCTATACCCTACACTCTATACCCTACACCCTATACCCTACACTCTACACTCTATACCCTACACTCTAGACCCTACACTCTATACCCTACACTCTAATCCCTACACTCTACACTCTATACCCTACACTCTATACCCTACACTCTACACTCTATTCCCTACACTCTATACCCTACAATCTATACCCTACACTCTATACCCTCACACTCTATACCCAACACTCTACACCCTACACTCTATACCCTACACTCTATACCATACACTCTATACCCTACACTCTACACTCTATACCCTACACTCTACACTCTATACCCTACACTCTATACCCTACACTCTATACCCTACACTCTATACCCTACACTCTACACTCTATACCCTACACTCTACACTCTATACCCTACATTCTATACCCTACACTCTATACCCTACACTCTATACCCTACACTCTATACCCTACACTCTACACTCTATACCCTAAACTCTATACCCTACACTCTATACCCTACACTCTATACCCTACACTCTATACCCTACACTCTATACCCTACAATCTACACTCTATACCCTACACTCTATACCCTACACTCTATACCCTACACTCTACACTCTATACCCTACACTCTATACCCTACACTCTATACCCTACACTCTATACCCTACACTCTATACCCTACACTCTATACCCTACACTCTACACTCTATACCCTACACTCTATACCCTACACTCTACACTCTATACCCTACACTCTATACCCTACACTCTAATCCCTACACTCTACACTCTATACCCTACACTCTATACCCTACACTCTATACCCTACACTCTACACTCTATACCCTACACTCTATATCCTACACTCTACACTCTATACCCTACACTCTATACCATACACTCTATACCCTACACTCTATACCATACACTCTATACCCTACACTCTATACCCTACACTCTATACCCTACACTCTATACCTTACACTCTATACCCTACACTCTATACCCTACAATCTAAACTCTATACCCTACACTCTACACTCTATACCCTACACTCTATAACATACACTCTATAACATACACTCTATACACACTCTATACCCTACACTCTATACCCTACACTCTATGCCCTACACTCTATACCCTACACTCTATACCCTACATTCTATACCCTACACTATATACCATACACTCTACACCCTACACTCTATACCATACACTCTATACCCTACACTCTACACTCTATACCCTACACTCTATACCATACACTCTATACCCTACACTCTATAACCTACACTCTATACCCTACAATCTAAACTCTATACCCTACACTCTACACTCTATACCCTACACTCTATAACATACACTCTATACCCTACACTCTATACTCTACATTCTACACCATATACTCTATAGCATACACTCTATACCCTACACTCTACACTCTATACCCTACACTCTATACCCTACACTCTATACCCTACACTATACACTCTATACCCTACACTCTACACTTTATACCCTACACTCTATACCCTACACTCTATACCCTACACTCTACACTCTATACCCTACACTCTATACCCTACACTCTACACTCTATACCCTACACTCTATACCCTACACTCTAATCCCTACACTCTACACTCTATACCCTACACTCTATACCCTACACTCTATACCCTACACTCTACACTCTATACCCTACACTCTATATCCTACACTCTACACTCTATACCCTACACTCTATACCATACACTCTATACCCTACACTCTATACCATACACTCTATACCCTACACTCTATACCCTACACTCCATACCCTACACTCTATACCTTACACTCTATACCCTACACTCTATACCTTACACTCTACACTCTATACCCTACACTCTATACCATACACTCTACACCATATACTCTATAGCATACACTCTATACCCTACACTCTACACTCTATACCCTACACTCTATACCCAACACTCTATACCCTACACTATACACTCTATACCCTACACTGTACACTTTATACCCTACACTCTATACCCTACACTCTATACCCTACACTCTACACCCTGCACTCTATACCCTACACACTATACCCTACACTCTACACTCTATACCCTACACTCTATACCCTACACTCTATACCCTACACTCTACACTCTATACCCTACACTCTATAGCCTACACTCTACAATCTATACCCTACACTCTATACCCTACACTCTATACCCTACAGTCTATACCCTACACTCTATACCCTACACTCTACACTCTATACCTTACACTCTACACTCTATTCCCTACACTCTATACCCTACACTCTATACCCTACACTTTATACCCTACTCTCTATACCCTACACTCTACACCCTACACTCTATACCCTACACTCTATACCATACACTCTATACCCTACACTCTACACTCTATACCCTACACTCTACACTCTACACTCTATGCCCTACACTCTAATCCCTACACTCTACACTCTATACCCTACCCTCTATACCCTACACTCTATACCTTACACTCTACACTCTATTCCCTACATTCTATACCCTACACTCTATACCCTACACTCTATTCCCTACACTCTATACCCTACACCCTACACTCTATACCCTACACTCTATACCATACACTCTATACCCTACACTCTACACTCTTTACCCTACACTCTACACCCTACACTCTATACCCTACACTCTAATCCCTACATTCTACACTCTATACCCTACACTCTATACCCTACACTCTATACCCTACACTCTACACTCTCTACCCTACACTCTATACCCTACACTCTATACCCTACACTCTATACCCTACACTCTACACTCTATACCCTACACTCTACACTCTATACCCTACACTCTATACCCTACACTCTGTACCCTACACTCTATACCCTACACTCTATACCCTACACTCTACACTCTATACCCTACACTCTATTCCCTGCACTCTACACTCTATACCCTACACTCTATACCCTACACTCTACACTCTATACCCTACACTCTATACCCTACACTTTATGCCCTACACTCTATACCCTACACTCTATACCCTTGTCGTAGCTGTTTTTCATTCTGACCCAAATGTCAGCTTACAGATCACCAGTGAGACCAAATTGTGGAGTTACGCCCGTCATTTTACAAGCGCGCTTGGAGACAAAAAGACACCTCACACATATCCTGTGAGCAAGTCACTTTTATCTGAAGTAATAGAGCAAGAGGCAATATTATATACCATTTCCAACAACTGTAACTCTAATGTAATTCATGTAGCCCCCTCCATCACCCAGGGTCATACTGACCTTTATTCTCTAACGTACCCAGAGCATGTTGTGACTGAATATTGGGAACATACATGATAAGAAGTATGGTCTCCTTGAATTGGAGACATTAAGACTACTGCATCAACAGATTCTAGCAATTGTAGCAATTAAAGGCAAAAGGCACTTAAAGGCAAACTATTAACCCCTCTATATCACCCTACACTCTATACCCTACACTCTACACTCTATACCCTACATTCTATACCCTAAACTCTATACCCTACACTCTACACTCTATAACTTACACCCTACACTCTATGCCCTACACTCTATACCCTACACTCTATACCCTACACTCTATACCCTACATTCTATACCCTACACTCTACACTCTATACCATACACTCTATACCCTACACACTATACCATACACTCTATACCCTACACTCTATGCCCTACACTCTATACCCTACACTCTACACCCTACACTCTATACCTTACACTCTATACCCTACACTCTATACCCTACAATCTAAACTCTATACCCTACACTCTACACTCTATACCCTACACTCTATAACATACACTCTATACCCTACACTCTATACCCTACACTCTATACCATACAGTCTACACTCTATACCCTACACTCTATACCATACATTCTACACCATACACTCTATAGCATACACTCTATACCCTACACTCTACACTCTATACCCTACACTCTATACCCTACACTCTATACCCTACACTCTACACCCTGCACTCTATACCCTACACACTATACCCTACACTCTACACTCTATACCCTACACTCTATACCCTACACTCTATACCCTACACTCTATACCCTACACTCTACACTCTATATGCTACACTCTATAGCCTACACTCTACAATCTATACCCTACACTCTATACCCTACACTCTATACCCTACACTCTATACCCAACACTCTACACTCTATACCTTACACTCTACACTCTATTCCCTACACTCTATACCCTACACTCTATACCCTACACTCTATACCCTACACTCTATACCCTACACTCTATACCCTACACTCTATACCATACACTCTATACCCTACACTCTACACTCTATACCCTACACTCTACACCCTACACTCTATACCCTACACTCTACACCCTACACTCTATACCCTACACTCTATACCATACACTCTATACCCTACACTCTACACTCTATACCCTACACTCTATACCCTACACTCTACACTCTATACATTACACTCTACACTCTATTCCCTACACTCTATACCCCACACTCTATACCCTACACTCTATACCCTACACTCTACACTATATACCCTACACTCTATACCCTACACTCTATACCCTACACTCTACACTCTATACCCTACACTCTATTCCCTACACTCTTTGCCCTACACTCTATACCCTACACTCTATACCCTACACTCTATACCCTACACTCTATACCATACACTCTATACCCTACACTCTACACTCTATACCCTACACTCTATACCCTACCCTCTATGCCCTACACTTCATACCCTACACTCTACACCCTACACTCTATGCCCTACACTCTATACCATACACTCTATACCCTACACTCTACACTCTATACCCTACACTCTACACCCTACACTCTATACAATACACTATAATCCCTACACTCTACACTCTATACCCTACACTCTACACTCTATATCCAACACTCTATACCCTACACTCTATACCCTACACTCTTTGCCCTACACTCTATACCCTACACTCTACACCCTGCACTCTATACCCTACACACTATACCCTACACTCTACCCTCTATACCCTACACTCTATACCCTACACTCTATACCCTACACTCTATACCCTACACTCTACACTCTATACCCTACACTCTATAGCCTACACTCTACAATCTATACCCTACACTCTATACCCTACACTCTATACCCTACAGTCTATACCCTACACTCTATACCCTACACTCTACACTCTATACCTTACACTCTACACTCTATTCCCTACACTCTATACCCTACACTCTATACCCTACACTCTATACCCTACACTCTATACCCTACACTCTACACCCTACACTCTGTACCCTACACTCTATACCATACACTCTATACCCTACACTCTACACTCTATACCCTACACTCTATACCCTACACTCTATACCCTAGAGTCTATACCCTACACTCTATACCCTACACTCTACACTCTATACCTTACACTCTATTCCCTACACTCTATACCCTACACTCTATACCCTACACTCTATACCCTACACTCTACACCCTACACTCTACACCCTGCACTCTATACCCTACACACTATACCCTACACTCTACCCTCTATACATAGTAACATAGTAACATAGTAACATAGTTAGTAAGGCCGAAAAAAGACATTTGTCCATCCAGTTCAGCCTATATTCCATCATAATAAATACCCTACACTCTATACCCTACACTCTATACCCTACACTCTATACCCTACACTCTACACTCTATACCCTACACTCTATAGCCTACACTCTACAATCTATACCCTACACTCTATACCCTACACTCTATACCCTACAGTCTATACCCTACACTCTATACCCTACACTCTACACTCTATACCTTACACTCTACACTCTATTCACTACACTCTATACCCTACACTCTATACCCTACACTCTATACCCTACACTCTACACTCTATACCTTACACTCTACACTCTATACCCTACACTCTATACCCTACACTCTATACCCTACACTCTACACCCTGCACTCTATACCCTACACACTATACCCTACACTCTACCCTCTATACCCTACACTCTATACCCTACACTCTATACCCTACACTCTATACCCTACACTCTACACTCTATACCCTACACTCTATTGCCTACACTCTACAATCTATACCCTACACTCTATACCCTACACTCTATACCCTACAGTCTATACCCTACACTCTATACCCTACACTCTACACTCTATACCTTACACTCTACACTCTATTCCCTACACTCTATACCCTACACTATATACCCTACACTCTATACCCTACACTCTATACCCTACACTCTACACCCTACACTCTATACCCTACACTCTATACCATACACTCTATACCCTACACTCTACACTCTATACCCTACACTCTATACCCTACACTCTATACCCTACAGTCTATACCCTACACTCTATACCCTACACTCTACACTCCATACCTTACACTCTACACTCTATTCCCTACACTCTACACCCTGCAATCTATAACCTACACACTATACCCTACACTCTACCCTCTATACCCTACACTCTATACCCTACACTCTATACCCTACACTCTACACTCTATACCCTACACTCTATAGCCTACACTCTACAATCTATACCCTACACTCTATACCCTACACTCTATACCCTACAGTCTACACTCTATACCCTACACTCTATAGCCTACACTCTACAATCTATACCCTACACTCTATACCCTACACTCTATACCCTACAGTCTATACCCTACACTCTATACCCTACACTCTACACTCTATACCTTACACTCTACACTCTATTCCCTACACTCTACACCCTGCACTCTATAACCTACACACTATACCCTACACTCTATACCCTACACTCTATACCCTACACTCTATACCCTACACTCTATACCATACACTCTATACCCTACACTCTACACTCTATACCCTACACTCTATAGCCTACACTCTACAATCTATACCCTACACTCTATACCCTACACTCTATACCCTACACTCTACACTCTATACCCTACACTCTATAGCCTACACTCTACAATCTATACCCTACACTCTATACCCTACACTCTATACCCTACAGTCTATACCCTACACTCTATACCCTACACTCTACACTCTATACCTTACACTCTACACTCTATTCCCTACACTCTACACCCTGCACTCTATAACCTACACACTAT
This sequence comes from Ranitomeya imitator, assembly GCF_032444005.1. Classification (NCBI taxonomy): domain Eukaryota; kingdom Metazoa; phylum Chordata; class Amphibia; order Anura; family Dendrobatidae; genus Ranitomeya; species Ranitomeya imitator. Next base: position 482,285 of record NW_027194762.1, on the reverse strand, counting down.
ACCCTACACTCTACCCTCTATACCCTACACTCTATACCCTACACTCTATACCCTACACTCTATACCCTACACTCTACACTCTATACCCTACACTCTATAGCCTACACTCTACAATCTATACCCTACACTCTATACCCTACACTCTATACCCTACAGTCTATACCCTACACTCTATACCCTACACTCTACACTCTATACCTTACACTCTACACTCTATTCCCTACACTCTATACCCTACACTCTATACCCTACACTCTACACCCTACACTCTATACCCTACACTCTATACCCTACACTCTATAGCCTACACTCTACACTCTAAACCTTACACTCTACACTCTATTCCCTACACTCTACACCCTGCACTCTATACCCTACACACTATACCCTACACTCTACCCTCTATACCCTACACTCTATACCCTACACTCTATACCCTACACTCTATACCCTACACTCTACACTCTATACCCTACACTCTATAGCCTACACTCTACAATCTATACCCTACACTCTATACCCTACACTCTATACCCTACAGTCTATACCCTACACTCTATACCCTACACTCTACACTCTATACCCTACACTCTACACTCTATACCCTACACTCTATACCCTACACTCTGTACCCTACACTCTATACCCTACACTCTATACCCTACACTCTACACTCTATACCCTACACTCTATTCCCTGCACTCTACACTCTATACCCTACACTCTATACCCTACACTCTACACTCTATACCCTACACTCTATACCCTACACTTTATGCCCTACACTCTATACCCTACACTCTATACCCTTGTCGTAGCTGTTTTTCATTCTGACCCAAATGTCAGCTTACAGATCACCAGTGAGACCAAATTGTGGAGTTACGCCCGTCATTTTACAAGCGCGCTTGGAGACAAAAAGACACCTCACACATATCCTGTGAGCAAGTCACTTTTATCTGAAGTAATAGAGCAAGAGGCAATATTATATACCATTTCCAACAACTGTAACTCTAATGTAATTCATGTAGCCCCCTCCATCACCCAGGGTCATACTGACCTTTATTCTCTAACGTACCCAGAGCATGTTGTGACTGAATATTGGGAACATACATGATAAGAAGTATGGTCTCCTTGAATTGGAGACATTAAGACTACTGCATCAACAGATTCTAGCAATTGTAGCAATTAAAGGCAAAAGGCACTTAAAGGCAAACTATTAACCCCTCTATATCACCCTACACTCTATACCCTACACTCTACACTCTATACCCTACATTCTATACCCTAAACTCTATACCCTACACTCTACACTCTATAACTTACACCCTACACTCTATGCCCTACACTCTATACCCTACACTCTATACCCTACACTCTATACCCTACATTCTATACCCTACACTCTACACTCTATACCATACACTCTATACCCTACACACTATACCATACACTCTATACCCTACACTCTATGCCCTACACTCTATACCCTACACTCTACACCCTACACTCTATACCTTACACTCTATACCCTACACTCTATACCCTACAATCTAAACTCTATACCCTACACTCTACACTCTATACCCTACACTCTATAACATACACTCTATACCCTACACTCTATACCCTACACTCTATACCATACAGTCTACACTCTATACCCTACACTCTATACCATACATTCTACACCATACACTCTATAGCATACACTCTATACCCTACACTCTACACTCTATACCCTACACTCTATACCCTACACTCTATACCCTACACTCTACACCCTGCACTCTATACCCTACACACTATACCCTACACTCTACACTCTATACCCTACACTCTATACCCTACACTCTATACCCTACACTCTATACCCTACACTCTACACTCTATATGCTACACTCTATAGCCTACACTCTACAATCTATACCCTACACTCTATACCCTACACTCTATACCCTACACTCTATACCCAACACTCTACACTCTATACCTTACACTCTACACTCTATTCCCTACACTCTATACCCTACACTCTATACCCTACACTCTATACCCTACACTCTATACCCTACACTCTATACCCTACACTCTATACCATACACTCTATACCCTACACTCTACACTCTATACCCTACACTCTACACCCTACACTCTATACCCTACACTCTACACCCTACACTCTATACCCTACACTCTATACCATACACTCTATACCCTACACTCTACACTCTATACCCTACACTCTATACCCTACACTCTACACTCTATACATTACACTCTACACTCTATTCCCTACACTCTATACCCCACACTCTATACCCTACACTCTATACCCTACACTCTACACTATATACCCTACACTCTATACCCTACACTCTATACCCTACACTCTACACTCTATACCCTACACTCTATTCCCTACACTCTTTGCCCTACACTCTATACCCTACACTCTATACCCTACACTCTATACCCTACACTCTATACCATACACTCTATACCCTACACTCTACACTCTATACCCTACACTCTATACCCTACCCTCTATGCCCTACACTTCATACCCTACACTCTACACCCTACACTCTATGCCCTACACTCTATACCATACACTCTATACCCTACACTCTACACTCTATACCCTACACTCTACACCCTACACTCTATACAATACACTATAATCCCTACACTCTACACTCTATACCCTACACTCTACACTCTATATCCAACACTCTATACCCTACACTCTATACCCTACACTCTTTGCCCTACACTCTATACCCTACACTCTACACCCTGCACTCTATACCCTACACACTATACCCTACACTCTACCCTCTATACCCTACACTCTATACCCTACACTCTATACCCTACACTCTATACCCTACACTCTACACTCTATACCCTACACTCTATAGCCTACACTCTACAATCTATACCCTACACTCTATACCCTACACTCTATACCCTACAGTCTATACCCTACACTCTATACCCTACACTCTACACTCTATACCTTACACTCTACACTCTATTCCCTACACTCTATACCCTACACTCTATACCCTACACTCTATACCCTACACTCTATACCCTACACTCTACACCCTACACTCTGTACCCTACACTCTATACCATACACTCTATACCCTACACTCTACACTCTATACCCTACACTCTATACCCTACACTCTATACCCTAGAGTCTATACCCTACACTCTATACCCTACACTCTACACTCTATACCTTACACTCTATTCCCTACACTCTATACCCTACACTCTATACCCTACACTCTATACCCTACACTCTACACCCTACACTCTATACCCTACACTCTATACCCTACACTCTACACTCTATACCTTACACTCTACACTCTATTCCCTACACTCTACACCCTGCACTCTATACCCTACACACTATACCCTACACTCTACCCTCTATACATAGTAACATAGTAACATAGTAACATAGTTAGTAAGGCCGAAAAAAGACATTTGTCCATCCAGTTCAGCCTATATTCCATCATAATAAATACCCTACACTCTATACCCTACACTCTATACCCTACACTCTATACCCTACACTCTACACTCTATACCCTACACTCTATAGCCTACACTCTACAATCTATACCCTACACTCTATACCCTACACTCTATACCCTACAGTCTATACCCTACACTCTATACCCTACACTCTACACTCTATACCTTACACTCTACACTCTATTCACTACACTCTATACCCTACACTCTATACCCTACACTCTATACCCTACACTCTACACTCTATACCTTACACTCTACACTCTATACCCTACACTCTATACCCTACACTCTATACCCTACACTCTACACCCTGCACTCTATACCCTACACACTATACCCTACACTCTACCCTCTATACCCTACACTCTATACCCTACACTCTATACCCTACACTCTATACCCTACACTCTACACTCTATACCCTACACTCTATTGCCTACACTCTACAATCTATACCCTACACTCTATACCCTACACTCTATACCCTACAGTCTATACCCTACACTCTATACCCTACACTCTACACTCTATACCTTACACTCTACACTCTATTCCCTACACTCTATACCCTACACTATATACCCTACACTCTATACCCTACACTCTATACCCTACACTCTACACCCTACACTCTATACCCTACACTCTATACCATACACTCTATACCCTACACTCTACACTCTATACCCTACACTCTATACCCTACACTCTATACCCTACAGTCTATACCCTACACTCTATACCCTACACTCTACACTCCATACCTTACACTCTACACTCTATTCCCTACACTCTACACCCTGCAATCTATAACCTACACACTATACCCTACACTCTACCCTCTATACCCTACACTCTATACCCTACACTCTATACCCTACACTCTACACTCTATACCCTACACTCTATAGCCTACACTCTACAATCTATACCCTACACTCTATACCCTACACTCTATACCCTACAGTCTACACTCTATACCCTACACTCTATAGCCTACACTCTACAATCTATACCCTACACTCTATACCCTACACTCTATACCCTACAGTCTATACCCTACACTCTATACCCTACACTCTACACTCTATACCTTACACTCTACACTCTATTCCCTACACTCTACACCCTGCACTCTATAACCTACACACTATACCCTACACTCTATACCCTACACTCTATACCCTACACTCTATACCCTACACTCTATACCATACACTCTATACCCTACACTCTACACTCTATACCCTACACTCTATAGCCTACACTCTACAATCTATACCCTACACTCTATACCCTACACTCTATACCCTACACTCTACACTCTATACCCTACACTCTATAGCCTACACTCTACAATCTATACCCTACACTCTATACCCTACACTCTATACCCTACAGTCTATACCCTACACTCTATACCCTACACTCTACACTCTATACCTTACACTCTACACTCTATTCCCTACACTCTACACCCTGCACTCTATAACCTACACACTATACCCTACACTCTACCCTCTATACCCTACACTCTATACCCTACACTCTATACCCTACACTCTATACCCTACACTCTACACTCTATACCCTACACTCTATAGCCTACACTCTACAATCTATACCCTACACTCTATACCCTACACTCTATACCCTACAGTCTATACCCTACACTCTATACCCTACACTCTACACTCTATACCTTACACTCTACACTCTATTCCCTACACTCTATACCCTACACTCTATACCCTACACTCTACACCCTACACTCTATACCCTACACTCTATACCCTACACTCTATAGCCTACACTCTACACTCTAAACCTTACACTCTACACTCTATTCCCTACACTCTACACCCTGCACTCTATACCCTACACACTATACCCTACACTCTACCCTCTATACCCTACACTCTATACCCTACACTCTATACCCTACACTCTATACCCTACACTCTACACTCTATACCCTACACTCTATAGCCTACACTCTACAATCTATACCCTACACTCTATACCCTACACTCTATACCCTACAGTCTATACCCTACACTCTATACCCTACACTCTACACTCTATACCTTACACTCTACACTCTATTCCCTACACTCTATACCCTACACTCTATACCCTACACTCTATACCCTACACTCTATACCCTACACTCTACACTCTATACCTTACACTCTACACTCTATACCCTACACTCTATACCCTACACTCTATACCCTACATTCTATACCCTACACTCTACACCCTGCACTCTATACCCTACACACTATACCCTACACTCTACCCTCTATACCCTACACTCTATACCCTACACTCTATACCCTACACTCTATACCCTACACTCTACACTCTATACCCTAAACTCTATAGCCTACACTCTACAATCTATACCCTACACTCTATACCCTACACTCTATACCCTACAGTCTATACCCTACACTCTATACCCTACACTCTATTCCCTACACTCTACACTCTATACCCTACACTCTACACTCTATATCCAACACTCTATACCCTACACTCTATACCCTACACTCTTTGCCCTACACTCTATACCCTACACTCTATACCCTACACTCTACACCCTGCACTCTATACCCTACACACTATACCCTACACTTTACACTCTATACCCTACACTCTATACCCTACACTCTATACCCTACACTCTATACCCTACACTCTATACCCTACACTCTACACTCTATACCCTACACTCTATAGCCTACACTCTACAATCTATACCCTACACTCTATACCCTACACTCTATACCCTACAGTCTATACCCTACACTCTATACCCTACACTCTACACTCTATACCTTACACTCTACACTCTATTCCCTACACTCTATACCCTACATTCTATACCCTACACTCTATACCCTACACTCTATACCCTACACTCTACACCCTACACTCTATACCCTACACTCTATACCATACACTCTATACCCTACACTCTACACTTTATACCCTACACTCTATACCCTACACTCTATACCCTACAGTCTATACCCTACACTCTATACCCTACACTCTACACTCTATACCTTACACTCTAGACTCTATTCCCTACACTCTATACCCTACACTCTATACCCTACACTCTATACCCTACACTCTATACCCTACACTCTACACCCTACACTCTATACCCTACACTCTATACCCTACACTGTATACCCTACACTTTACACTCTATACCTTACACTCTACACTCTATTCCCTACACTCTATACCCTACACTCTATACCCTACACTCTATACCCTACACTCTATACCCTACACTCTACACACTACACTCTATACCCTACACTCTATACCATACACTCTATACCCTACACTCTACACTCTATACCTTACACTCTACACTCTATTCCCTACATTCTATACCCTACACTCTATACCCTACACTCTATACCCTACACTCTATACCCTACACTCTACACCCTACACTCTATACCATACACTCTATACCCTACACTCTATACCCTACACTCTACACCCTACACTCTATACCCTACACTCTATACCATACACTCTATACCCTACACTCTACACTCTATACCCTACACTCTATACTCTACACTCTACACTCTCTACCCTACACTCTATACCCTACAATCTATACCCTACACTCTATACCCTACACTATACACTCTATACCCTACACTCTACACTCTATACCCTACACTCTATACCCTACACTCTATACCCTACACTCTGTACCCTACACTCTATACCCTACACTCTACACTCTATACCCTACACTCTATACCCTACACTCTATACCCTACACTCTACACCCTACACTCTATACCCTACACTCTATACCATACACTCTATACCCTACACTCTATACCCTACACTCTATACCCTACACTCTACACCCTACACTCTATACCCTACACTCTATACCATACACTCTTTACCCTACACTCTACACTCTATACCCTACACTCTATACCCTACACTCTACACTCTCTATCCTACACTCTATACCCTACACTCTACACCCTACACTCTATACCATACACTCTATACCCTACACTCTACACTCTATACCCTACACTCTATACCCTACACTCTATGCCCTTCACTCTATACCCTACACTCTACACCCTACACTCTATACCCTACACTCTATACCATACACTCTATACCCTACACTCTACACTCTATACCCTACACTCTACACCCTGCACTCTATACCCTACACTCTAATCCCTACACTCTACACTCAATACCCTACACTCTACACTCTATATCCAACACTCTATACCCTACACTCTATACCCTACACTCTTTGCCCTACACTCTATACCCTACACTCTATACCCTACACTCTACACCCTGCACTCTATACCCTACACACTATACCCTACACTTTACACTCTATACCCTACACTCTATACCCTACACTCTATACCCTACACTCTATACCCTACACTCTATACCCTACACTCTACACTCTATACCCTACACTCTATAGCCTACACTCTACAATCTATACCCTACACTCTATACCCTACACTCTATACCCTACAGTCTATACCCTACACTCTATACCCTACACTCTACACTCTATACCTTACACTCTACACTCTATTCCCTACACTCTATACCCTACACTCTATACCCTACACTCTATACCCTACACTCTATACCCTACACTCTACACCCTACACTCTATACCCTACACTCTATACCATACACTCTATACCCTACACTCTACACTTTATACCCTACACTCTATACCCTACACTCTATACCCTACAGTCTATAACCTACACTCTATACCCTACACTCTACACTCTATACCTTACACTCTAGACTCTATTCCCTACACTCTATACCCTACACTCTATACCCTACACTCTACACCCTACACTCTATACCCTACACTCTATACCCTACACTCTATACCCTACACTCTACACTCTATACCTTACACTCTACACTCTATTCCCTACACTCTATGCCCTACACTCTATACCCTACACTCTATACCCTACACTCTATACCCTACACTCTACACACTACACTCTATACCCTACACTCTATACCATACACTCTATACCCTACACTCTACACTCTATACCTTACACTCTACACTCTATTCCCTACATTCTATACCCTACACTCTATACCCTACACTCTATACCCTACACTCTATACCCTACACTCTACACCCTACACTCTATACCATACACTCTATACCCTATACTCTATACCCTACACTCTACACCCTACACTCTATACCCTACACTCTATACCATACACTCTATACCCTACACTCTACACTCTATACCCTACACTCTACACTCTCTACCCTACACTCTATACCCTACAATCTATACCCTACACTCTATACCCTACACTATACACTCTATACCCTACACTCTACACTCTATACCCTACACTCTATACCCTACACTCTATACCCTACACTCTGTACCCTACACTCTATACCCTACACTCTACACTCTATACCCTACACTCTATACCCTACACTCTATACCCTACACTCTACACCCTACACTCTATACCCTACACTCTATACCATACACTCTAAACCCTACACTCTATACCCTACACTCTACACCCTACACTCTATACCCTACACTCTATACCATACACTCTATACCCTACACTCTACACTCTATACCCTACACTCTATACCCTACACTCTACACTATCTATCCTACACTCTATACCCTACACTCTATACCCTACACTCTACACTCTATACCCTACACTCTACACTCTATACCTTACACTCTACACTCTATTCCCTACACTCTATACCCTACACTCTATACCCTACACTCTACACCCTACACTCTATACCGTACACTTTATACCATACACTCTATACCCTACACTCTACACTCTATACCCTACACTCTACACCCTACACTCTATACCCTACACTCTAATCCCTACACTCTATACTCTATACCCTACACTCTACACTCTATACCTTACACTCTACACTCTATTCCCTACAGTCTATACCCTACACTCTATACCCTACACTCTATACCCTACACTCTATACCCTACACTCTATACCCTACACTCTACACTCTATACCCTACACTCTACACCCTACACTCTATACCCTACACTCTAATCCCTACACTCTACACTCTATACCCTACACTCTATACCCTACACTCTATACCCTACACTCTACACTCTCTACTCTACACTCTATACCCTACACTCTATACCCTACACTCTATACCCTACACTCTACACTCTATACCCTACACTCTACACTCTATACCCTACACTCTATACCCTACACTCTATACCCTACACTCTATACCCTACACTCTACACTCTATGCCCTACACTCTACACTCTATACCCTACACTCTACACTCTATACCCTACACTCTACACTCTATACCCTACACTCTATACCCTACACTCTACACTCTATGCCCTACACTCTACACTCTATACCTTACACTCTACACTCTATTCCCTACACTCTATGCCCTACACTCTATACCCTACACTCTATACCATACACTCTATACCCTACACTCTACACCCTACACTCTATACCCTACACTCTATACCATACACTCTATACCCTACACTCTACACTCTATACCCTACACTCTACACCCTACACTCTATGCCCTACACTCTAATCCCTACACTCTACACTCTATACCCTACACTCTATACCCTACACTCTATACCCTAGACTCTACACTCTCTACCCTACACTCTCTACCCTACACTCTATACCCTACACTCTATACCATACACTCTATACCCTACACTCTACACCCTACACTCTATACCCTACACTCTATACCATACACTCTATACCCTACACTCTACACTCTATACCCTACACTCTACACTCTATACCCTACACTCTATACCCTACACTCTACACTCTATACCCTACACTCTATACCCTACATTCTATACCCTACACTCTACACTCTATACCCTACACTCTATACCCTACACTCTATGACCTATACTCTATACCCTACACTCTATGCCCTATACTCTATACCCTACACTCTATACCCTACACTCTACACTCTATACCCTACACTCTATACCCTACACTCTATAAACTACACTCTACACTCTATACCCTACACTCTATACCCTACACTCTACACTCTATGCCCTATACTCTACACTCTATACCCTACACTCTACACTATATACCCTACACTCTACACTCTATACCCTACACTCTATACCCTACACTCTATACCCTACACTCTATACCCTACACTCTACACCCTGCACTCTATACCCTACACACTATACCCTACACTTTACACTCTATACCCTACACTCTATACCCTACACTCTATACCCTACACTCTATACCCTACACTCTACACTCTATACCCTACACTCTATACCCTACATTCTATACCCTACACTCTACACTCTATACCCTACACTCTATACCCTACACTCTATGCCATATACTCTATACCCTACACTCTATGCCCTATACTCTATACCCTACACTCTATACCCTACACTCTACACTCTATACCCTACACTCTATACCCTACACTCTATACCCTACACTCTACACTCTATACCCTAAACTCTATACCCTACACTCTATACCCTACACTCTATACCCTACACTCTATACCCTACACTCTATACCCTACACTCTACACTCTATACCCTACACTCTATAGCCTACACTCTACAATCTATACCCTACACTCTATAACCTACTCTCTATACCCTACAGTCTATACCCTACACTCTATACCCTACACTCTACACTCTATACCTTACACTCTACACTCTATTCCCTACACTCTATACCCTACACTCTATACCCTACACTCTATACCCTACACTCTATACCCTACACTCTACACCCTACACTCTATACCCTACACTCTATACCATACACTCTATACCCTACACTCTACACTTTATACCCTACACTCTATACCCTACACTCTATACCCTACAGTCTATACCCTACACTCTATACCCTACACTCTACACTCTATACCTTACACTCTACACTCTATTCCCTACACTCTATACCCTACACTCTATACCCTACACTCTATACCCTACACTCTATACCCTACACTCTACACCCTACACTCTATACCCTACACTCTATACCCTACACTCTATACCCTACACTCTACACTCTATACCTTACACTCTACACTCTATTCCCTACACTCTATACCCTACACTCTATACCCTACACTCTATACCCTACACTCTACACCCTACACTCTATACCCTACACTCTATACCATACACTCTATACCCTACACTCTACACTCTATACCTTACACTCTACACTCTATTCCCCACATTCTATACCCTACACTCTATACCCTACGCTCTATACCCTACACTCTATACCCTACACTCTACACCCTACACTCTATACCATACACTCTATACCCTACACTCTATACCCTACACTCTACACCCTACACTCTATACCCTACACTCTATACCCTACAGTCTATACCCTACACTCTATACCCTACACTCTACACTCTATACCTTACACTCTACACTCTATTCCCTACACTCTATACCCTACACTCTATACCCTACACTCTATACCCTACACTCTATACCCTACACTCTACACCCTACACTCTATACCCTACACTCTATACCCTACACTCTAAACCCTACACTCTACACTCTATACCTTACACTCTACACTGTATTCCCTACACTCTATACCCTACACTCTATACCCTACACTCTATACCCTACACTCTACACCCTACACTCTATACCCTACACTCTATACCATACACTCTATACCCTACACTCTACACTCTATACCTTACACTCTACACTCTATTCCCTACATTCTATACCCTACACTCTATACCCTACGCTCTATACCCTACACTCTATACCCTACACTCTACACCCTACACTCTATACCATACACTCTATACCCTACACTCTACACCCTACACTCTATACCCTACACTCTATACCATACACTCTATACCCTACACTCTACACTCTATACCTTACACTCTACACTCTATTCCCTACATTCTATACCCTACACTCTATACCCTACGCTCTATACCCTACACTCTACACCCTACACTCTATACCATACACTCTATACCCTACACTCTACACTCTATACCATACACTCTATACCCTACACTCTATACCCTACACTCTATACCCTACACTCTACACCCTACACTCTATACACTACACTCTATACCCTACACTCTATACCCTACACGCTATACCCTACACTCTACACCCTACACTCTATACCCTACACTCTATACCATACACTCTATACCCTACACTCTACACTCTATACCCTACACTCTACATCCTACACTCTATACCCTACACTCTAATCCCAACACTCTACACTCTATACCCTACACTCTATACCCTACACTCTATACCCTACACTCTACACTCTCTACCCTACACTCTATACCCTACACTCTATAACATACACTCTATACCCTACATTCTATACCCTACACTCTATACCATACACTTTACACTCTATACCCTACACTCTATACCATACACTCTACACCATACACTCTATAGCATACACTCTATACCCTACACTCTACACTCTATACCCTACACTCTATACCCTACACTCTACACCCTGCACTCTATACCCTACACACTATACCCTACACTCTACACTCTATACCCTACAACTCTATACCCTACACTCTATGCCCTACACTCTATACCCTACACTCTACACTCTACACCCTACACTCTATAGCATACACTCTACAATCTATACCCTACACTCTATACCCTACACTCTATACCCTACAGTCTATACCCTACACTCTATACCCTACACTCTACACTCTATACCTTACACTCTACACTCTATTCCCTACACTCTATACCCTACACTCTATACCCTACATTCTATACCCTACACTCTATACCATACACTTTACACTCTATACCCTACACTCTATACCATACACTCTACACCATACACTCTATAGCATACACTCTATACCCTACACTCTACACTCTATACCCTACACTCTATACCCTACACTCTACACCCTGCACTCTATACCCTACACACTATACCCTACACTCTACACTCTATACCCTACAACTCTATACCCTACACTCTATGCCCTACACTCTATACCCTACACTCTACACTCTACACCCTACACTCTATAGCATACACTCTACAATCTATACCCTACACTCTATACCCTACACTCTATACCCTACAGTCTATACCCTACACTCTATACCCTACACTCTACACTCTATACCTTACACTCTACACTCTATTCCCTACACTCTATACCCTACACTCTATACCCTACACTCTACACCCTACACTCTATACCCTACACTCTATACCATACACTCTATACCCTACACTCTACACTCTATACCCTACACTCTACACCCTACACTCTATACCCTACACTCTAATCCCTACACTCTACTCTCTATACTCTACACTCTATACCCTACACTCTACACTCTATACCTTACACTCTACACTCTATTCCCTACACTCTATACCCTACACTCTATACCCTACACTCTATACCCTACACTCTACACCCTACACTCTATACCCTACACTCTATACCATACACTCTATACCCTACACTCTACACTCTATACCCTACACTCTACACCCTACACTCTATACCCTACACTCTATACCCTACACTCTACACTCTCTACCCTACACTCTATACCTTGCACTCTATACCCTACACTCTATACCCTACACTCTACACTCTATACCCTACACTCTACACTCTATACCCTACACTCTATACCCTACACTCTATACCCTACACTCTATACCCTACACTCTACACTCTATACCCTACACTCTACACTCTATACCCTACAATCTACACTCTATACCCTACACTCTATACCCTACACTCTATACCCTACACTCTATACCCTACACTCTACACTCTATGCCCTACACTCTACACTCTATACCTTACACTCTACACTCTATTCCCTACACTCTATACCCTACACTCTATACCCTACACTCTATACCCTACACTCTACACCCCACACTCTATACCCTACACTCTATACCATACACTCTATACCCTACACTCTACACTCTATACCCTACACTCTACACCCTACACTCTATACACTACACTCTAATCCCTACACTCTACACTCTATACCCTACACTCTATACCCTACACTCTATACCCTACACTCTACACTCTCTACCCTACACTCTCTACCCTACACTCTATACCCTACACTCTATACCCTACACTCTACACTCTATACCCTACACTCTACACTCTATACCCTACACTCTATACCCTACACTCTATACCCTACACTCTATACCCTACACTCTACACTCTATGCCCTACACTCTACACTCTATACCCTACACTCTACACTCTATACCCTACACTCTACACTCTATAAACTACACTCTATACCCTACACTCTATACCCTACACTCTATACCCTACACTCTACACTCTATGCCCTACACTCTACACTCTATACCTTACACTCTACACTCTATTCCCTACACTCTATACCCTACACTCTATACCCTACACTCTATACCCTACACTCTACACCCCACACTCTATACCCTACACTCTATACCATACACTCTATACCCTACACTCTACACTCTATACCCTACACTCTACACCCTACACTCTATACACTACACTCTAATCCCTACACTCTACACTCTATACCCTACACTCTTTACCCTACACTCTATACCCTACACTCTACACTCTCTACCCTACACTCTCTACCCTACACTCTATACCCTACACTCTATACCCTACACTCTACACTCTATACCCTACACTCTACACTCTATACCCTACACTCTATACCCTACACTCTACACTCTATGCCCTACACTCTACACTCTATACCCTACACTCTACACTCTATACCCTACACTCTACACTCTATACCCTACACTCTATACCCTACACTCTATACCCTACACTCTATACCCTACACTCTACACTCTATGCCCTACACTCTACACTCTATACCTTACACTCTACACTCTATTCCCTACACTCTATACCCTACACTCTATACCCTACACTCTATACCCTACACTCTACACCCCACACTCTATACCCTACACTCTAAACCATACACTCTATACCCTACACTCTACACTCTATACCCTACACTCTACACCCTACACTCTATACACTACACTCTAATCCCTACACTCTACACTCTATACCCTACACTCTATACCCTACACTCTATACCCTACACTCTACACTCTCTACCCTACACTCTCTACCCTACACTCTATACCCTACACTCTATTCCCTACACTCTACACTCTATACCCTACACTCTACACTCTATACCCTACACTCTATACCCTACACTCTATACCCTACACTCTATACCCTACACTCTACACTCTATGCCCTACACTCTACACTCTATACCCTACACTCTACAATCTATACCCTACACTCTACACTCTATACCCTACACTCTATACCCTACACTCTATACCCTACACTCTATACCCTACACTCTACACTCTATACCTTACACTCTACACTCTATTCCCTACACTCTATACCCTACACTCTATGCCCTACACTCTACACCCCACACTCTATACCCTACACTCTATACCATACACTCTATACCCTACACTCTACACTCTATACCCTACACTCTACACCCTACACTCTATACACTACACTCTAATCCCTACACTCTACACTCTATACCCTACACTCTTTACCCTACACTCTATACCCTACACTCTACACTCTCTACCCTACACTCTCTACCCTACACTCTATACCCTACACTCTATACCCTACACTCTATAACGTACACTCTATACCCTACACTCTATACCATACACTCTACACTCTATACCCTACACTCTATAGCCTACACTCTATACCATACACTCTACACTCTATACCCTACACTCTACACTCTATACCCTACACTCTACACTCTATACCCTACATTCTATACCCTACACTCTATACCCTACACTCTATACCCTACACTCTACACTCTATGCCCTACACACTACACTCTATACCCTACACTCTACACTCTATACCCTACACTCTACACTCTATACCCTACACTCTATACCCTACACTCTATACCCTACACTCTATACCCTACACTCTACACTCTATGCCCTACACTCTACACTCTATACCTTACACTCTACACTCTATTCCCTACACTCTATACCCTACACTCTATACCCTACACTCTATACCCTACACTCTACACCCCACACTCTATACCCTAAACTCTATACCATACACTCTATACCCTACACTCTACACTCTATACACTACACTCTACACCCTACACTCTACACCATACACTCTATAGCATACACTCTATACCCTACACTCTACACTCTATACCCTACACTCTATACCCTACACTTTACACCCTGCACTCTATACCCTACACACTATACCCTACACTCTACACTCTATACCCTACACTCTATTCCCTACACTCTATACCCTACACTCTATACCCTACACTCTACACTCTATACCCTACACTCTATAGCCTACACTCTACAATCTATACCCTAAACTCTATACCCTACACTCTGTACCCTACAGTCTATACTCTACACTCTATACCCTACACTCTACACTCTATACCTTACACTCTACACTCTATTCCCTACACTCTATACCCTACACTCTATGCCCTACACTCTATACCCTACACTCTATACCCTACACTCTACACCCTACACTCTATACCCTACACTCTATACCATACACTCTATACCCTACACTCTACACTCTATACCCTACACTCTACACCCTACACTCTATACCCTACACTCTAATCCCTACACTCTACTCTCTATACCCTACACTCTATACCCTACACTCTACACTCTATACCTTACACTCTACACTCTATTCCCTACACTCTATACCCTACACTCTATACCCTACACTCTATACCCTACACTCTATACCCTACACTCTACACCCTACACTCTATACCCTACACTCTATACCATACACTCTATACCCTACACTCTACACTCTATACCCTACACTTTACACCCTACACTCTATACCCTACACTCTATACCCTACACTCTATACCCTACACTCTACACCCTACACTCTATACCCTACACTCTATACCCTACACTCTATACCATACACTCTATACCCTACACTCTACACTCTATACCCTACACTCTACACCCTACACTCTATACCCTACACTCTATACCCTACACTCTACACTCTCTACCCTACACTCTATACCCTGCACTCTATACCCTACACTCTATACCCTACACTCTACACTCTATACCCTACACTCTACACTCTATACCCTACACTCTATACCCTACACTCTATACCCTACACTCTATACCCTACACTCTACACTCTATGCCCTACACTCTACACTCTATACCTTACACTCTACACTCTATTCCCTACACTCTATACCCTACACTCTATACCCTACACTCTATACCCTACACTCTATACCCTACACTCTACACCCTACACTCTATACCCTACACTCTATACCATACACTCTATACCCTACACTCTACACTCTATACCCTACACTCTACACTCTATGCCCTACACTCTACACTCTATACCTTACACTCTACACTCTATTCCCTACACTCTATACCCTACACTCTATACCCTACACTCTATACCCTACACTCTACACCCCACACTCTATACCCTACACTCTATACCATACACTCTATACCCTACACTCTACACTCTATACCCTACACTCTACACCCTACACTCTATACACTACACTCTATACCCTACACTCTACACTCTATACCCTACACTCTATACCCTACACTCTATACCCTACACTCTATACCCTACACTCTACACTCTATGCCCTACACTCTACACTCTATACCCTACACTCTACACTCTATACCCTACACTCTATACCCTACACTCTATACCCTACACTCTATACCCTACACTCTATACCCTACACTCTACACTCTATGCCCTACACTCTACACTCTATACCTTACACTCTACACTCTATTCCCTACACTCTATACCCTACACTCTATACCCTACACTCTACACCCCACACTCTATACCCTACAATCTATACCATACACTCTATACCCTACACTCTACACTCTATACACTACACTCTACACCCTACACTCTACACCATACACTCTATAGCATACACTCTATACCCTACACTCTACACTCTATACCCTACACTCTATACCCTACACTCTATACACTACACTCTACACTCTCTACCCTACACTCTATACCCTACACTCTATAACGTACACTCTATACCCTACACTCTATACCCTACACTCTATACCATACACTCTACACTCTATACCCTACACTCTATAGCCTACACTCTATACCATACACTCTACACTCTATACCCTACACTCTACACTCTATACCCTACACTCTACACTCTATACCCTACATTCTATACCCTACACTCTATACCCTACACTCTATACCCTACACTCTACACTCTATGCCCTACACTCTACACTCTATACCCTACACTCTACACTCTATACCCTACACTCTACACTCTTTACCCTACACTCTATACCCTACACTCTATACCCTACATTCTATACCCTACACTCTACACTCTATGCCCTACACTCTACACTCTATACCTTACACTCTACACTCTATTCCCTACACTCTATACCCTACACTCTACACCCTGCACTCTATACCCTACACACTATACCCTACACTCTACACTCTATACCCTACACTCTATACCCTACACTCTATACCCTACACTCTATACCCTACACTCTACACCCTACACTCTATACCCTACACTCTATACCATACACTCTATACCCTACACTCTACACTCTATACCCTACACTCTACACCCTACACTCTATACCCTACACTCTATACCCTACACTCTACACTCTCTACCCTACACTCTATACCCTGCACTCTATACCCTACACTCTATACCCTACACTCTACACTCTATACCCTACACTCTACACTCTATACCCTACACTCTATACCCTACACTCTATACCCTACACTCTATACCCTACACTCTACACTCTATACCCTACACTCTACACTCTATACCCTACACTCTACACTCTATACCCTACACTCTATACCCTACACTCTATACCCTACACTCTATACCCTACACTCTACACTCTACACCCTACACTCTACACCATACACTCTATAGCATACACTCTATACCCTACACTCTACACTCTATACCCTACACTCTATACCCTACACTTTACACCCTGCACTCTATACCCTACACACTATACCCTACACTCTACACTCTATACCCTACACTCTATTCCCTACACTCTATACCCTACACTCTATACCCTACACTCTACACTCTATACCCTACACTCTATAGCCTACACTCTACAATCTATACCCTAAACTCTATACCCTACACTCTGTACCCTACAGTCTATACTCTACACTCTATACCCTACACTCTACACTCTATACCTTACACTCTACACTCTATTCCCTACACTCTATACCCTACACTCTATGCCCTACACTCTATACCCTACACTCTATACCCTACACTCTACACCCTACACTCTATACCCTACACTCTATACCATACACTCTATACCCTACACTCTACACTCTATACCCTACACTCTACACCCTACACTCTATACCCTACACTCTAATCCCTACACTCTACTCTCTATACCCTACACTCTATACCCTACACTCTACACTCTATACCTTACACTCTACACTCTATTCCCTACACTCTATACCCTACACTCTATACCCTACACTCTATACCCTACACTCTATACCCTACACTCTACACCCTACACTCTATACCCTACACTCTATACCATACACTCTATACCCTACACTCTACACTCTATACCCTACACTTTACACCCTACACTCTATACCCTACACTCTATACCCTACACTCTATACCCTACACTCTACACCCTACACTCTATACCCTACACTCTATACCCTACACTCTATACCATACACTCTATACCCTACACTCTACACTCTATACCCTACACTCTACACCCTACACTCTATACCCTACACTCTATACCCTACACTCTACACTCTCTACCCTACACTCTATACCCTGCACTCTATACCCTACACTCTATACCCTACACTCTACACTCTATACCCTACACTCTACACTCTATACCCTACACTCTATACCCTACACTCTATACCCTACACTCTATACCCTACACTCTACACTCTATGCCCTACACTCTACACTCTATACCTTACACTCTACACTCTATTCCCTACACTCTATACCCTACACTCTATACCCTACACTCTATACCCTACACTCTATACCCTACACTCTACACCCTACACTCTATACCCTACACTCTATACCATACACTCTATACCCTACACTCTACACTCTATACCCTACACTCTACACTCTATGCCCTACACTCTACACTCTATACCTTACACTCTACACTCTATTCCCTACACTCTATACCCTACACTCTATACCCTACACTCTATACCCTACACTCTACACCCCACACTCTATACCCTACACTCTATACCATACACTCTATACCCTACACTCTACACTCTATACCCTACACTCTACACCCTACACTCTATACACTACACTCTATACCCTACACTCTACACTCTATACCCTACACTCTATACCCTACACTCTATACCCTACACTCTATACCCTACACTCTACACTCTATGCCCTACACTCTACACTCTATACCCTACACTCTACACTCTATACCCTACACTCTATACCCTACACTCTATACCCTACACTCTATACCCTACACTCTATACCCTACACTCTACACTCTATGCCCTACACTCTACACTCTATACCTTACACTCTACACTCTATTCCCTACACTCTATACCCTACACTCTATACCCTACACTCTACACCCCACACTCTATACCCTACAATCTATACCATACACTCTATACCCTACACTCTACACTCTATACACTACACTCTACACCCTACACTCTACACCATACACTCTATAGCATACACTCTATACCCTACACTCTACACTCTATACCCTACACTCTATACCCTACACTCTATACACTACACTCTACACTCTCTACCCTACACTCTATACCCTACACTCTATAACGTACACTCTATACCCTACACTCTATACCCTACACTCTATACCATACACTCTACACTCTATACCCTACACTCTATAGCCTACACTCTATACCATACACTCTACACTCTATACCCTACACTCTACACTCTATACCCTACACTCTACACTCTATACCCTACATTCTATACCCTACACTCTATACCCTACACTCTATACCCTACACTCTACACTCTATGCCCTACACTCTACACTCTATACCCTACACTCTACACTCTATACCCTACACTCTACACTCTTTACCCTACACTCTATACCCTACACTCTATACCCTACATTCTATACCCTACACTCTACACTCTATGCCCTACACTCTACACTCTATACCTTACACTCTACACTCTATTCCCTACACTCTATACCCTACACTCTACACCCTGCACTCTATACCCTACACACTATACCCTACACTCTACACTCTATACCCTACACTCTATACCCTACACTCTATACCCTACACTCTATACCCTACACTCTACACCCTACACTCTATACCCTACACTCTATACCATACACTCTATACCCTACACTCTACACTCTATACCCTACACTCTACACCCTACACTCTATACCCTACACTCTATACCCTACACTCTACACTCTCTACCCTACACTCTATACCCTGCACTCTATACCCTACACTCTATACCCTACACTCTACACTCTATACCCTACACTCTACACTCTATACCCTACACTCTATACCCTACACTCTATACCCTACACTCTATACCCTACACTCTACACTCTATACCCTACACTCTACACTCTATACCCTACACTCTACACTCTATACCCTACACTCTATACCCTACACTCTATACCCTACACTCTATACCCTACACTCTACACTCTATGCCCTACACTCTACACTCTATACCTTACACTCTACACTCTATTCCCTACACTCTATACCCTACACTCTATACCCTACACTCTATACCCTACACTCTACACCCCACACTCTATACCCTACACTCTATACCATACACTCTATACCCTACACTCTACACTCTATACCCTACACTCTACACCCTACACTCTATACACTACACTCTAATCCCTACACTCTACACTCTATACCCTCCACTCTATACCCTACACTCTATACCCTACACTCTACACTCTCTACCCTACACTCTCTACCCTACACTCTATACCCTACACTCTATACCCTACACTCTACACTCTATACCCTACACTCTACACTCTATACCCTACACTCTATACCCTACACTCTATACCCTACACTCTATACCCTACACTCTACACTCTATGCCCTACACTCTACACTCTATACCCTACACTCTACACTCTATACCCTACACTCTATACCCTACACTCTATACCCTACACTCTATACCCTACACTCTACACTCTACGCCCTACACTCTACACTCTATACCTTACACTCTACACTCTATTCCCTACACTCTATACCCTACACTCTATACCCTACACTCTACACCCCACACTCTATACCCTACAATCTATACCATACACTCTATACCCTACACTCTACACTCTATACACTACACTCTACACCCTACACTCTACACCATACACTCTATAGCATACACTCTATACCCTACACTCTACACTCTATACCCTACACTCTATACCCTACACTCTACACTCTCTACCCTACACTCTATACCCTACACTCTATAACGTACACTCTATACTCTACACTCTATACCCTACACTCTATACCATACACTCTACACTCTATACCCTACACTCTATAGCCTACACTCTATACCATACACTCTACACTCTATACCCTACACTCTACACTCTATACCCTACACTCTACACTCTATACCCTACATTCTATACCCTACACTCTATACCCTACACTCTATACCCTACACTCTACACTCTATGCCCTACACTCTACACTCTATACCCTACACTCTACACTCTATACCCTACACTCTACACTCTATACCCTACACTGTATACCCTACACTCTATACCCTACACTCTATACCCTACACTCTACACTCTATGCCCTACACTCTACACTCTATACCTTACACTCTATTCCCTACACTCTATACCCTACACTCTATACCCTACACTCTATACCCTACACTCTACACCCCACACTCTATACCCTAAACTCTATACCATACACTCTATACCCTACACTCTACACTCTATACACTACACTCTACACCCTACACTCTACACCATACACTCTATAGCATACACTCTATACCCTACACTCTACACTCTATACCCTACACTCTATACCCTACACTCTACACCCTGCACTCTATACCCTACACACTATACCCTACACTCTACACTCTATACCCTACACTCTATACCCTACTCTCTATACCCTACACTCTATACCCTACACTCTACACTCTATACCCTACACTATATAGCCTACACTCTACAATCTATACCCTACACTCTATACCCTACACTCTATACCCTACAGTCTATACTCTACACTCTATACCCTACACTCTACACTCTATACCTTACACTCTACACTCTATTCCCTACACTCTATACCCTACACTCTATACCCTACACTCTATACCCTACACTCTATACCCTACACTCTACACCCTACACTCTATACCCTACACTCTATACCATACACTCTATACCCTACACTCTACACTCTATACCCTACACTCTACACCCTACACTCTATACCCTACACTCTAATCCCTACACTCTACTCTCTATACCCTACACTCTATACCCTACACTCTACACTCTATACCTTACACTCTACACTCTATTCCCTACACTCTATACCCTACACTCTATACCCTACACTCTATACCCTACACTCTATACCCTACACTCTACACCCTACACTCTATACCCTACACTCTATACCATACACTCTATACCCTACACTCTACACTCTATACCCTACACTCTACACCCTACACTCTATACCCTACACTCTATACCCTACACTCTACACTCTCTACCCTACACTCTATGCCCTGCACTCTATACCCTACACTCTATACCCTACACTCTACACTCTATACCCTACACTCTACACTCTATACCCTACACTCTATACCCTACACTCTATACCCTACACTCTATACCCTACACTCTATACCCTACACTCTATACCCTACACTCTACACTCTATACCCTACACTCTACACTCTATACCCTACACTCTATACCCTACACTCTATACCCTACACTCTACACCCCACACTCTATACCCTACACTCTATACCATACACTCTATACCCTACACTCTACACTCTATACCCTACACTCTACACCCTACACTCTATACACTACACTCTAATCCCTACACTCTATACTCTATACCCTACACTCTATACCCTACACTCTATACCCTACACTCTACACTCTCTACCCTACACTCTCTACCCTACACTCTATACCCTACACTCTATACCCTACACTCTACACTCTATACCCTACACTCTACACTCTATACCCTACACTCTATACCCTACACTCTATACCCTACACTCTATACCCTACACTCTACACTCTATGCCCTACACTCTACACTCTATACCCTACACTCTACACTCTATACCCTACACTCTACACTCTATACCCTACACTCTATACCCTACACTCTATACCCTACACTCTATACCCTACACTCTACACTCTATGCCCTACACTCTACACTCTATACCTTACACTCTACACTCTATTCCCTACACTCTATACCCTACACTCTATACCCTACACTCTATACCCTACACTCTACACCCCACACTCTATACCCTACACTCTATACCATACACTCTATACCCTACACTCTACACTCTATACACTACACTCTACACCCTACACTCTATACACTACACTCTAATCCCTACACTCTACACTCTATACCCTACACTCTATACCCTACACTCTACACTCTCTACCCTACACTCT
This sequence comes from Ranitomeya imitator, assembly GCF_032444005.1. Taxonomy (NCBI): domain Eukaryota; kingdom Metazoa; phylum Chordata; class Amphibia; order Anura; family Dendrobatidae; genus Ranitomeya; species Ranitomeya imitator. Next base: position 456,482 of record NW_027194762.1, on the reverse strand, counting down.
ATACCCTACACTCTATAACGTACACTCTATACCCTACACTCTATACCCTACACTCTATACCATACACTCTACACTCTATACCCTACACTCTATAGCCTACACTCTATACCATACACTCTACACTCTATACCCTACACTCTACACTCTATACCCTACACTCTACACTCTATACCCTACATTCTATACCCTACACTCTATACCCTACACTCTATACCCTACACTCTACACTCTATGCCCTACACTCTACACTCTATACCCTACACTCTACACTCTATACCCTACACTCTACACTCTATACCCTACACTGTATACCCTACACTCTATACCCTACACTCTATACCCTACACTCTACACTCTATGCCCTACACTCTACACTCTATACCTTACACTCTATTCCCTACACTCTATACCCTACACTCTATACCCTACACTCTATACCCTACACTCTACACCCCACACTCTATACCCTAAACTCTATACCATACACTCTATACCCTACACTCTACACTCTATACACTACACTCTACACCCTACACTCTACACCATACACTCTATAGCATACACTCTATACCCTACACTCTACACTCTATACCCTACACTCTATACCCTACACTCTACACCCTGCACTCTATACCCTACACACTATACCCTACACTCTACACTCTATACCCTACACTCTATACCCTACACTCTATACCCTACACTCTATACCCTACACTCTACACTCTATACCCTACACTCTATACCCTACACTCTATACCCTACACTCTATACCCTACACTCTACACTCTATGCCCTACACTCTACACTCTATACCTTACACTCTACACTCTATTCCCTACACTCTATACCCTACACTCTATACCCTACACTCTATACCCTACACTCTATACCCTACACTCTACACCCTACACTCTATACCCTACACTCTATACTATACACTCTATACCCTACACTCTACACTCTATACCCTACACTCTACGCCCTACACTCTACACTCTATACCTTACACTCTACACTCTATTCCCTACACTCTATACCCTACACTCTATACCCTACACTCTATACCCTACACTCTACACCCCACACTCTATACCCTACACTCTATACCATACACTCTATACCCTACACTCTACACTCTATACCCTACACTCTACACCCTACACTCTATACACTACACTCTATACCCTACACTCTACACTCTATACCCTACACTCTATACCCTACACTCTATACCCTACACTCTATACCCTACACTCTACACTCTATGCCCTACACTCTACACTCTATACCCTACACTCTACACTCTATACCCTACACTCTATACCCTACACTCTATACCCTACACTCTATACCCTACACTCTATACCCTACACTCTACACTCTATGCCCTACACTCTACACTCTATACCTTACACTCTACACTCTATTCCCTACACTCTATACCCTACACTCTATACCCTACACTCTACACCCCACACTCTATACCCTACAATCTATACCATACACTCTATACCCTACACTCTACACTCTATACACTACACTCTACACCCTACACTCTACACCATACACTCTATAGCATACACTCTATACCCTACACTCTACACTCTATACCCTACACTCTATACCCTACACTCTATACACTACACTCTACACTCTCTACCCTACACTCTATACCCTACACTCTATAACGTACACTCTATACCCTACACTCTATACCCTACACTCTATACCATACACTCTACACTCTATACCCTACACTCTATAGCCTACACTCTATACCATACACTCTACACTCTATACCCTACACTCTACACTCTATACCCTACACTCTACACTCTATACCCTACATTCTATACCCTACACTCTATACCCTACACTCTATACCCTACACTCTACACTCTATGCCCTACACTCTACACTCTATACCCTACACTCTACACTCTATACCCTACACTCTACACTCTTTACCCTACACTCTATACCCTACACTCTATACCCTACATTCTATACCCTACACTCTACACTCTATGCCCTACACTCTACACTCTATACCTTACACTCTACACTCTATTCCCTACACTCTATACCCTACACTCTACACCCTGCACTCTATACCCTACACACTATACCCTACACTCTACACTCTATACCCTACACTCTATACCCTACACTCTATGCCCTACACTCTATACCATACACTCTACACTCTATACCCTACACTCTATAGCCTACACTCTACAATCTATACCCTACACTCTATACCCTACACTCTATACCCTACAGTCTATACCCTACACTCTATACCCTACACTCTACACTCTATACCTTACACTCTACACTCTATTCCCTACACTCTATACCCTACACTCTATACCCTACACTCTATACCCTACACTCTATACCCTACACTCTACACCCTACACTCTATACCCTACACTCTATACCATACACTCTATACCCTACACTCTACACTCTATACCCTACACTCTACACCCTACACTCTATACCCTACACTCTAATCCCTACACTCTACTCTCTATACCCTACACTCTATACCCTACACTCTACACTCTATACCTTACACTCTACACTCTATTCCCTACACTCTATACCCTACACTCTATACCCTACACTCTATACCCTACACTCTACACCCTACACTCTATACCCTACACTCTATACCATACACTCTATACCCTACACTCTACACTCTATACCCTACACTCTACACCCTACACTCTATACCCTACACTCTATACCCTACACTCTACACTCTCTACCCTACACTCTATACCCTGCACTCTATACCCTACACTCTATACCCTACACTCTACACTCTATACCCTACACTCTACACTCTATACCCTACACTCTATACCCTACACTCTATACCCTACACTCTATACCCTACACTCTACACTCTATACCCTACACTCTACACTCTATACCCTACACTCTACACTCTATACCCTACACTCTATACCCTACACTCTATACCCTACACTCTATACCCTACACTCTACACTCTATGCCCTACACTCTATACCTTACACTCTACACTCTATTCCCTACACTCTATACCCTACACTCTGTACCCTACACTCTATACCCTACACTCTACACCCCACACTCTATACCCTACACTCTATACCATACACTCTATACCCTACACTCTACACTCTATACCCTACACTCTACACCCTACACTCTATACACTACACTCTAATCCCTACACTCTACACTCTATACCCTCCACTCTATACCCTACACTCTATACCCTACACTCTACACTCTCTACCCTACACTCTCTACCCTACACTCTATACCCTACACTCTATACCCTACACTCTACACTCTATACCCTACACTCTACACTCTATACCCTACACTCTATACCCTACACTCTATACCCTACACTCTATACCCTACACTCTACACTCTATGCCCTACACTCTACACTCTATACCCTACACTCTACACTCTATACCCTACACTCTATACCCTACACTCTATACCCTACACTCTATACCCTACACTCTACACTCTATGCCCTACACTCTACACTCTATACCTTACACTCTACACTCTATTCCCTACACTCTATACCCTACACTCTATACCCTACACTCTACACCCCACACTCTATACCCTACAATCTATACCATACACTCTATACCCTACACTCTACACTCTATACACTACACTCTACACCCTACACTCTACACCATACACTCTATAGCATACACTCTATACCCTACACTCTACACTCTATACCCTACACTCTATACCCTACACTCTACACTCTCTACCCTACACTCTATACCCTACACTCTATAACGTACACTCTATACCCTACACTCTATACCCTACACTCTATACCATACACTCTACACTCTATACCCTACACTCTATAGCCTACACTCTATACCATACACTCTACACTCTATACCCTACACTCTACACTCTATACCCTACACTCTACACTCTATACCCTACATTCTATACCCTACACTCTATACCCTACACTCTATACCCTACACTCTACACTCTATGCCCTACACTCTACACTCTATACCCTACACTCTACACTCTATACCCTACACTCTACACTCTATACCCTACACTGTATACCCTACACTCTATACCCTACACTCTATACCCTACACTCTACACTCTATGCCCTACACTCTACACTCTATACCTTACACTCTATTCCCTACACTCTATACCCTACACTCTATACCCTACACTCTATACCCTACACTCTACACCCCACACTCTATACCCTAAACTCTATACCATACACTCTATACCCTACACTCTACACTCTATACACTACACTCTACACCCTACACTCTACACCATACACTCTATAGCATACACTCTATACCCTACACTCTACACTCTATACCCTACACTCTATACCCTACACTCTACACCCTGCACTCTATACCCTACACACTATACCCTACACTCTACACTCTATACCCTACACTCTATACCCTACACTCTATACCCTACACTCTATACCCTACACTCTACACTCTATACCCTACACTATATAGCCTACACTCTACAATCTATACCCTACACTCTATACCCTACACTCTATACCCTACAGTCTATACTCTACACTCTATACCCTACACTCTACACTCTATACCTTACACTCTACACTCTATTCCCTACACTCTATACCCTACACTCTATACCCTACACTCTATACCCTACACTCTATACCCTACACTCTACACCCTACACTCGATACCCTACACTCTATACCATACACTCTATACCCTACACTCTACACTCTATACCCTACACTCTACACCCTACACTCTATACCCTACACTCTAATCCCTACACTCTACTCTCTATACCCTACACTCTATACCCTACACTCTACACTCTATACCTTACACTCTACACTCTATTCCCTACACTCTATACCCTACACTCTATACCCTACACTCTATACCCTACACTCTATACCCTACACTCTACACCCTACACTCTATACCCTACACTCTATACCATACACTCTATACCCTACACTCTACACTCTATACCCTACACTCTACACCCTACACTCTATACCCTACACTCTATACCCTACACTCTACACTCTCTACCCTACACTCTATGCCCTGCACTCTATACCCTACACTCTATACCCTACACTCTACACTCTATACCCTACACTCTACACTCTATACCCTACACTCTATACCCTACACTCTATACCCTACACTCTACACCCCACACTCTATACCCTACACTCTATACCATACACTCTATACCCTACACTCTACACTCTATACCCTACACTCTACACCCTACACTCTATACACTACACTCTAATCCCTACACTCTACACTCTATACCCTACACTCTATACCCTACACTCTATACCCTACACTCTACACTCTCTACCCTACACTCTCTACCCTACACTCTATACCCTACACTCTATACCCTACACTCTACACTCTATACCCTACACTCTACACTCTATACCCTACACTCTATACCCTACACTCTATACCCTACACTCTATACCCTACACTCTACACTCTATGCCCTACACTCTACACTCTATACCCTACACTCTACACTCTATACCCTACACTCTACACTCTATACCCTACACTCTATACCCTACACTCTATACCCTACACTCTATACCCTACACTCTACACTCTATGCCCTACACTCTACACTCTATACCTTACACTCTACACTCTATTCCCTACACTCTATACCCTACACTCTATACCCTACACTCTATACCCTACACTCTACACCCCACACTCTATACCCTACACTCTATACCATACACTCTATACCCTACACTCTACACTCTATACACTACACTCTACACCCTACACTCTATACACTACACTCTAATCCCTACACTCTACACTCTATACCCTACACTCTATACCCTACACTCTACACTCTCTACCCTACACTCTATACCCTACACTCTATAACGTACACTCTATACCCTACACTCTATACCCTACACTCTATACCATACACTCTACACTCTATACCCTACACTCTATAGCCTACACTCTATACCATACACTCTACACTCTATACCCTACACTCTACACTCTATACCCTACACTCTACACTCTATACCCTACATTCTATACCCTACACTCTATACCCTACACTCTATACCCTACACTCTACACTCTATGCCCTACACTCTACACTCTATACCCTACACTCTACACTCTATACCCTACACTCTACACTCTATACCCTACACTGTATACCCTACACTCTATACCCTACACTCTATACCCTACACTCTACACTCTATGCCCTACACTCTACACTCTATACCTTACACTCTATTCCCTACACTCTATACCCTACACTCTATACCCTACACTCTATACCCTACACTCTACACCCCACACTCTATACCCTAAACTCTATACCATACACTCTATACCCTACACTCTACACTCTATACACTACACTCTACACCCTACACTCTACACCATACACTCTATAGCATACACTCTATACCCTACACTCTACACTCTATACCCTACACTCTATACCCTACACTCTACACCCTGCACTCTATACCCTACACACTATACCCTACACTCTACACTCTATACCCTACACTCTATACCCTACACTCTATACCCTACACTCTATACCCTACACTCTACACTCTATACCCTACACTATATAGCCTACACTCTACAATCTATACCCTACACTCTATACCCTACACTCTATACCCTACAGTCTATACTCTACACTCTATACCCTACACTCTACACTCTATACCTTACACTCTACACTCTATTCCCTACACTCTATACCCTACACTCTATACCCTACACTCTATACCCTACACTCTATACCCTACACTCTACACCCTACACTCTATACCCTACACTCTATACCATACACTCTATACCCTACACTCTACACTCTATACCCTACACTCTACACCCTACACTCTATACCCTACACTCTAATCCCTACACTCTACTCTCTATACCCTACACTCTATACCCTACACTCTACACTCTATACCTTACACTCTACACTCTATTCCCTACACTCTATACCCTACACTCTATACCCTACACTCTATACCCTACACTCTATACCCTACACTCTACACCCTACACTCTATACCCTACACTCTATACCATACACTCTATACCCTACACTCTACACTCTATACCCTACACTCTACACCCTACACTCTATACCCTACACTCTATACCCTACACTCTACACTCTCTACCCTACACTCTATGCCCTGCACTCTATACCCTACACTCTATACCCTACACTCTACACTCTATACCCTACACTCTACACTCTATACCCTACACTCTATACCCTACACTCTATACCCTACACTCTACACCCCACACTCTATACCCTACACTCTATACCATACACTCTATACCCTACACTCTACACTCTATACCCTACACTCTACACCCTACACTCTATACACTACACTCTAATCCCTACACTCTACACTCTATACCCTACACTCTATACCCTACACTCTATACCCTACACTCTACACTCTCTACCCTACACTCTCTACCCTACACTCTATACCCTACACTCTATACCCTACACTCTACACTCTATACCCTACACTCTACACTCTATACCCTACACTCTATACCCTACACTCTATACCCTACACTCTATACCCTACACTCTACACTCTATGCCCTACACTCTACACTCTATACCCTACACTCTACACTCTATACCCTACACTCTACACTCTATACCCTACACTCTATACCCTACACTCTATACCCTACACTCTATACCCTACACTCTACACTCTATGCCCTACACTCTACACTCTATACCTTACACTCTACACTCTATTCCCTACACTCTATACCCTACACTCTATACCCTACACTCTATACCCTACACTCTACACCCCACACTCTATACCCTACACTCTATACCATACACTCTATACCCTACACTCTACACTCTATACACTACACTCTACACCCTACACTCTATACACTACACTCTAATCCCTACACTCTACACTCTATACCCTACACTCTATACCCTACACTCTACACTCTCTACCCTACACTCTATACCCTACACTCTATAACGTACACTCTATACCCTACACTCTATACCCTACACTCTATACCATACACTCTACACTCTATACCCTACACTCTATAGCCTACACTCTATACCATACACTCTACACTCTATACCCTACACTCTACACTCTATACCCTACACTCTACACTCTATACCCTACATTCTATACCCTACACTCTATACCCTACACTCTATACCCTACACTCTACACTCTATGCCCTACACTCTACACTCTATACCCTACACTCTACACTCTATACCCTACACTCTACACTCTATACCCTACACTGTATACCCTACACTCTATACCCTACACTCTATACCCTACACTCTACACTCTATGCCCTACACTCTACACTCTATACCTTACACTCTATTCCCTACACTCTATACCCTACACTCTATACCCTACACTCTATACCCTACACTCTACACCCCACACTCTATACCCTAAACTCTATACCATACACTCTATACCCTACACTCTACACTCTATACACTACACTCTACACCCTACACTCTACACCATACACTCTATAGCATACACTCTATACCCTACACTCTACACTCTATACCCTACACTCTATACCCTACACTCTACACCCTGCACTCTATACCCTACACACTATACCCTACACTCTACACTCTATACCCTACACTCTATACCCTACACTCTATACCCTACACTCTATACCCTACACTCTACACTCTATACCCTACACTATATAGCCTACACTCTACAATCTATACCCTACACTCTATACCCTACACTCTATACCCTACAGTCTATACTCTACACTCTATACCCTACACTCTACACTCTATACCTTACACTCTACACTCTATTCCCTACACTCTATACCCTACACTCTATACCCTACACTCTATACCCTACACTCTATACCCTACACTCTACACCCTACACTCTATACCCTACACTCTATACCATACACTCTATACCCTACACTCTACACTCTATACCCTACACTCTACACCCTACACTCTATACCCTACACTCTAATCCCTACACTCTACTCTCTATACCCTACACTCTATACCCTACACTCTACACTCTATACCTTACACTCTACACTCTATTCCCTACACTCTATACCCTACACTCTATACCCTACACTCTATACCCTACACTCTATACCCTACACTCTACACCCTACACTCTATACCCTACACTCTATACCATACACTCTATACCCTACACTCTACACTCTATACCCTACACTCTACACCCTACACTCTATACCCTACACTCTATACCCTACACTCTACACTCTCTACCCTACACTCTATGCCCTGCACTCTATACCCTACACTCTATACCCTACACTCTACACTCTATACCCTACACTCTACACTCTATACCCTACACTCTATACCCTACACTCTATACCCTACACTCTATACCCTACACTCTATACCCTACACTCTATACCCTACACTCTACACTCTATACCCTACACTCTACACTCTATACCCTACACTCTATACCCTACACTCTATACCCTACACTCTACACCCCACACTCTATACCCTACACTCTATACCATACACTCTATACCCTACACTCTACACTCTATACCCTACACTCTACACCCTACACTCTATACACTACACTCTAATCCCTACACTCTACACTCTACACCCTACACTCTATACCCTACACTCTATACCCTACACTCTACACTCTCTACCCTACACTCTCTACCCTACACTCTATACCCTACACTCTATACCCTACACTCTACACTCTATACCCTACACTCTACACTCTATACCCTACACTCTATACCCTACACTCTATACCCTACACTCTATACCCTACACTCTACACTCTATGCCCTACACTCTACACTCTATACCCTACACTCTACACTCTATACCCTACACTCTACACTCTATACCCTACACTCTATACCCTACACTCTATACCCTACACTCTATACCCTACACTCTACACTCTATGCCCTACACTCTACACTCTATACCTTACACTCTACACTCTATTCCCTACACTCTATACCCTACACTCTATACCCTACACTCTATACCCTACACTCTATACCATACACTCTATACCCTACACTCTACACTCTATACCCTACACTCTACACCCTACACTCTATACACTACACTCTAATCCCTACACTCTACACTCTACACCCTACACTCTATACCCTACACTCTATACCCTACACTCTACACTCTCTACCCTACACTCTCTACCCTACACTCTATACCCTACACTCTATACCCTACACTCTACACTCTATACCCTACACTCTACACTCTTTACCCTACACTCTATACCCTACACTCTATACCCTACATTCTATACCCTACACTCTACACTCTATGCCCTACACTCTACACTCTATACCTTACACTCTACACTCTATTCCCTACACTCTATACCCTACACTCTACACCCTGCACTCTATACCCTACACACTATACCCTACACTCTACACTCTATACCCTACACTCTATACCCTACACTCTATGCCCTACACTCTATACCATACACTCTACACTCTATACCCTACACTCTATAGCCTACACTCTACAATCTATACCCTACACTCTATACCCTACACTCTATACCCTACAGTCTATACCCTACACTCTATACCCTACACTCTACACTCTATACCTTACACTCTACACTCTATTCCCTACACTCTATACCCTACACTCTATACCCTACACTCTATACCCTACACTCTATACCCTACACTCTACACCCTACACTCTATACCCTACACTCTATACCATACACTCTATACCCTACACTCTACACTCTATACCCTACACTCTACACCCTACACTCTATACCCTACACTCTAATCCCTACACTCTACTCTCTATACCCTACACTCTATACCCTACACTCTACACTCTATACCTTACACTCTACACTTTATTCCCTACACTCTATACCCTACACTCTATACCCTACACTCTATACCCTACACTCTACACCCTACACTCTATACCCTACACTCTATACCATACACTCTATACCCTACACTCTACACTCTATACCCTACACTCTACACCCTACACTCTATACCCTACACTCTATACCCTACACTCTACACTCTCTACCCTACACTCTATACCCTGCACTCTATACCCTACACTCTATACCCTACACTCTACACTCTATACCCTACACTCTACACTCTATACCCTACACTCTATACCCTACACTCTATACCCTACACTCTATACCCTACACTCTACACTCTATACCCTACACTCTACACTCTATACCCTACACTCTACACTCTATACCCTACACTCTATACCCTACACTCTATACCCTACACTCTATACCCTACACTCTACACTCTATGCCCTACACTCTATACCTTACACTCTACACTCTATTCCCTACACTCTATACCCTACACTCTATACCCTACACTCTATACCCTACACTCTACACCCCACACTCTATACCCTACACTCTATACCATACACTCTATACCCTACACTCTACACTCTATACCCTACACTCTACACCCTACACTCTATACACTACACTCTAATCCCTACACTCTACACTCTATACCCTCCACTCTATACCCTACACTCTATACCCTACACTCTACACTCTCTACCCTACACTCTCTACCCTACACTCTATACCCTACACTCTATACCCTACACTCTACACTCTATACCCTACACTCTACACTCTATACCCTACACTCTATACCCTACACTCTATACCCTACACTCTATACCCTACACTCTACACTCTATGCCCTACACTCTACACTCTATACCCTACACTCTACACTCTATACCCTACACTCTATACCCTACACTCTATACCCTACACTCTATACCCTACACTCTACACTCTATGCCCTACACTCTACACTCTATACCTTACACTCTACACTCTATTCCCTACACTCTATACCCTACACTCTATACCCTACACTCTACACCCCACACTCTATACCCTACAATCTATACCATACACTCTATACCCTACACTCTACACTCTATACACTACACTCTACACCCTACACTCTACACCATACACTCTATAGCATACACTCTATACCCTACACTCTACACTCTATACCCTACACTCTATACCCTACACTCTACACTCTCTACCCTACACTCTATACCCTACACTCTATAACGTACACTCTATACCCTACACTCTATACCCTACACTCTATACCATACACTCTACACTCTATACCCTACACTCTATAGCCTACACTCTATACCATACACTCTACACTCTATACCCTACACTCTACACTCTATACCCTACACTCTACACTCTATACCCTACATTCTATACCCTACACTCTATACCCTACACTCTATACCCTACACTCTACACTCTATGCCCTACACTCTACACTCTATACCCTACACTCTACACTCTATACCCTACACTCTACACTCTATACCCTACACTGTATACCCTACACTCTATACCCTACACTCTATACCCTACACTCTACACTCTATGCCCTACACTCTACACTCTATACCTTACACTCTATTCCCTACACTCTATACCCTACACTCTATACCCTACACTCTATACCCTACACTCTACACCCCACACTCTATACCCTAAACTCTATACCATACACTCTATACCCTACACTCTACACTCTATACACTACACTCTACACCCTACACTCTACACCATACACTCTATAGCATACACTCTATACCCTACACTCTACACTCTATACCCTACACTCTACACTCTATACCCTACACTCTATACCCTACACTCTATACCCTACACTCTATACCCTACACTCTACACTCTATGCCCTACACTCTACACTCTATACCCTACACTCTACACTCTATACCCTACACTCTATACCCTACACTCTATACCCTACACTCTATACCCTACACTCTACACTCTATGCCCTACACTCTACACTCTATACCTTACACTCTACACTCTATTCCCTACACTCTATACCCTACACTCTATACCCTACACTCTACACCCCACACTCTATACCCTACAATCTATACCATACACTCTATACCCTACACTCTACACTCTATACACTACACTCTACACCCTACACTCTACACCATACACTCTATAGCATACACTCTATACCCTACACTCTACACTCTATACCCTACACTCTATACCCTACACTCTACACTCTCTACCCTACACTCTATACCCTACACTCTATAACGTACACTCTATACCCTACACTCTATACCCTACACTCTATACCATACACTCTACACTCTATACCCTACACTCTATAGCCTACACTCTATACCATACACTCTACACTCTATACCCTACACTCTACACTCTATACCCTACACTCTACACTCTATACCCTACATTCTATACCCTACACTCTATACCCTACACTCTATACCCTACACTCTACACTCTATGCCCTACACTCTACACTCTATACCCTACACTCTACACTCTATACCCTACACTCTACACTCTATACCCTACACTGTATACCCTACACTCTATACCCTACACTCTATACCCTACACTCTACACTCTATGCCCTACACTCTACACTCTATACCTTACACTCTATTCCCTACACTCTATACCCTACACTCTATACCCTACACTCTATACCCTACACTCTACACCCCACACTCTATACCCTAAACTCTATACCATACACTCTATACCCTACACTCTACACTCTATACACTACACTCTACACCCTACACTCTACACCATACACTCTATAGCATACACTCTATACCCTACACTCTACACTCTATACCCTACACTCTATACCCTACACTCTACACCCTGCACTCTATACCCTACACACTATACCCTACACTCTACACTCTATACCCTACACTCTATACCCTACACTCTATACCCTACACTCTATACCCTACACTCTACACTCTATACCCTACACTATATAGCCTACACTCTACAATCTATACCCTACACTCTATACCCTACACTCTATACCCTACAGTCTATACTCTACACTCTATACCCTACACTCTACACTCTATACCTTACACTCTACACTCTATTCCCTACACTCTATACCCTACACTCTATACCCTACACTCTATACCCTACACTCTATACCCTACACTCTACACCCTACACTCTATACCCTACACTCTATACCATACACTCTATACCCTACACTCTACACTCTATACCCTACACTCTACACCCTACACTCTATACCCTACACTCTAATCCCTACACTCTACTCTCTATACCCTACACTCTATACCCTACACTCTACACTCTATACCTTACACTCTACACTCTATTCCCTACACTCTATACCCTACACTCTATACCCTACACTCTATACCCTACACTCTATACCCTACACTCTACACCCTACACTCTATACCCTACACTCTATACCATACACTCTATACCCTACACTCTACACTCTATACCCTACACTCTACACCCTACACTCTATACCCTACACTCTATACCCTACACTCTACACTCTCTACCCTACACTCTATGCCCTGCACTCTATACCCTACACTCTATACCCTACACTCTACACTCTATACCCTACACTCTACACTCTATACCCTACACTCTATACCCTACACTCTATACCCTACACTCTACACCCCACACTCTATACCCTACACTCTATACCATACACTCTATACCCTACACTCTACACTCTATACCCTACACTCTACACCCTACACTCTATACACTACACTCTAATCCCTACACTCTACACTCTATACCCTACACTCTATACCCTACACTCTATACCCTACACTCTACACTCTCTACCCTACACTCTCTACCCTACACTCTATACCCTACACTCTATACCCTACACTCTACACTCTATACCCTACACTCTACACTCTATACCCTACACTCTATACCCTACACTCTATACCCTACACTCTATACCCTACACTCTACACTCTATGCCCTACACTCTACACTCTATACCCTACACTCTACACTCTATACCCTACACTCTACACTCTATACCCTACACTCTATACCCTACACTCTATACCCTACACTCTATACCCTACACTCTACACTCTATGCCCTACACTCTACACTCTATACCTTACACTCTACACTCTATTCCCTACACTCTATACCCTACACTCTATACCCTACACTCTATACCCTACACTCTACACCCCACACTCTATACCCTACACTCTATACCATACACTCTATACCCTACACTCTACACTCTATACACTACACTCTACACCCTACACTCTATACACTACACTCTAATCCCTACACTCTACACTCTATACCCTACACTCTATACCCTACACTCTACACTCTCTACCCTACACTCTATACCCTACACTCTATAACGTACACTCTATACCCTACACTCTATACCCTACACTCTATACCATACACTCTACACTCTATACCCTACACTCTATAGCCTACACTCTATACCATACACTCTACACTCTATACCCTACACTCTACACTCTATACCCTACACTCTACACTCTATACCCTACATTCTATACCCTACACTCTATACCCTACACTCTATACCCTACACTCTACACTCTATGCCCTACACTCTACACTCTATACCCTACACTCTACACTCTATACCCTACACTCTACACTCTATACCCTACACTGTATACCCTACACTCTATACCCTACACTCTATACCCTACACTCTACACTCTATGCCCTACACTCTACACTCTATACCTTACACTCTATTCCCTACACTCTATACCCTACACTCTATACCCTACACTCTATACCCTACACTCTACACCCCACACTCTATACCCTAAACTCTATACCATACACTCTATACCCTACACTCTACACTCTATACACTACACTCTACACCCTACACTCTACACCATACACTCTATAGCATACACTCTATACCCTACACTCTACACTCTATACCCTACACTCTATACCCTACACTCTACACCCTGCACTCTATACCCTACACACTATACCCTACACTCTACACTCTATACCCTACACTCTATACCCTACACTCTATACCCTACACTCTATACCCTACACTCTACACTCTATACCCTACACTATATAGCCTACACTCTACAATCTATACCCTACACTCTATACCCTACACTCTATACCCTACAGTCTATACTCTACACTCTATACCCTACACTCTACACTCTATACCTTACACTCTACACTCTATTCCCTACACTCTATACCCTACACTCTATACCCTACACTCTATACCCTACACTCTATACCCTACACTCTACACCCTACACTCTATACCCTACACTCTATACCATACACTCTATACCCTACACTCTACACTCTATACCCTACACTCTACACCCTACACTCTATACCCTACACTCTAATCCCTACACTCTACTCTCTATACCCTACACTCTATACCCTACACTCTACACTCTATACCTTACACTCTACACTCTATTCCCTACACTCTATACCCTACACTCTATACCCTACACTCTATACCCTACACTCTATACCCTACACTCTACACCCTACACTCTATACCCTACACTCTATACCATACACTCTATACCCTACACTCTACACTCTATACCCTACACTCTACACCCTACACTCTATACCCTACACTCTATACCCTACACTCTACACTCTCTACCCTACACTCTATGCCCTGCACTCTATACCCTACACTCTATACCCTACACTCTACACTCTATACCCTACACTCTACACTCTATACCCTACACTCTATACCCTACACTCTATACCCTACACTCTATACCCTACACTCTATACCCTACACTCTACACTCTATACCCTACACTCTACACTCTATACCCTACACTCTATACCCTACACTCTATACCCTACACTCTACACCCCACACTCTATACCCTACACTCTATACCATACACTCTATACCCTACACTCTACACTCTATACCCTACACTCTACACCCTACACTCTATACACTACACTCTAATCCCTACACTCTACACTCTACACCCTACACTCTATACCCTACACTCTATACCCTACACTCTACACTCTCTACCCTACACTCTCTACCCTACACTCTATACCCTACACTCTATACCCTACACTCTACACTCTATACCCTACACTCTACACTCTATACCCTACACTCTATACCCTACACTCTATACCCTACACTCTATACCCTACACTCTACACTCTATGCCCTACACTCTACACTCTATACCCTACACTCTACACTCTATACCCTACACTCTACACTCTATACCCTACACTCTATACCCTACACTCTATACCCTACACTCTATACCCTACACTCTACACTCTATGCCCTACACTCTACACTCTATACCTTACACTCTACACTCTATTCCCTACACTCTATACCCTACACTCTATACCCTACACTCTATACCCTACACTCTACACCCCACACTCTATACCCTACACTCTATACCATACACTCTATACCCTACACTCTACACTCTATACACTACACTCTACACCCTACACTCTATACACTACACTCTAATCCCTACACTCTACACTCTATACCCTACACTCTATACCCTACACTCAATACCCTACACTCTACACTCTCTACCCTACACTCTCTACCCTACATTCTATACCCTACACTCTATACCCTACACTCTATACCCTACACTCTACACTCTATACCCTACACTCTATACCCTACACTCTATACCCTACACTCTACACTCTATGCCCTACACTCTACACTCTATACCCTACACTCTATACCCTACACTCTATACCCTACACTCTACACTCTATACCCTACACTCTATACCCTACACTCTATACCCTACACTCTACACTCTATACCCTACACTCTATACCCTACACTCTATACCCTACACTCTATACCCTACACTCTATGCCCTACACTCTATACCCTACACTCTATACCCTACACTCTATACCCTACACTTTATACCCTACACTCTATACCCTACACTCTACACTCTATACCCTACACTCTATACCCTACACTCTATACCCTACACTCTACACTCTATACCCTACACTCTATACCCTACACTCTATACCCTACACTCTACACTCTATACCCTACACTCTATACCCTACACTCTATACCCTACACTCTATACCCTACACTCTATACCCTACACTCTACACTCTATACCCTACACTCTATACCCTACACTCTACACTCTATACCCTACACTCTATACCCTACACTCTATGCCCTACACTCTATACCCTACACTCTATACCCTACACTCTATACCCTACACTCTACACTCTCTACCCTACACTCTATACCCTACACTCTATACCCTACACTCTAATCCCTACACTCTACACTCTATACCCTACACTCTGTACCCTACACTCTACACTCTATACATTACACTCTACACTCTATTCCCTACACTCTATACCCTACACTCTATACCCTACACTCTATACCCTACACTCTACACTCTATGCCCTACACTCTACACTCTATACCATACACTCTATACCCTACACTCTATACCCTACACTCTACACTCTATACCCTACACTCTATACCCTACACTCTATACCCTACACTCTACACTCTATACCCTACACTCTATACCCTACACTCTATACCCTACACTCTATACCCTACACTCTATGCCCTACACTCTATACCCTACACTCTATACCCTACACTCTATACCCTACACTTTATACCCTACACTCTATACCCTACACTCTACACTCTATACCCTACACTCTATACCCTACACTCTATACCCTACACTCTACACTCTATACCCTACACTCTATACCCTACACTCTATACCCTACACTCTACACTCTATACCCTACACTCTATACCCTACACTCTATACCCTACACTCTATACCCTACACTCTATACCCTACACTCTACACTCTATACCCTACACTCTATACCCTACACTCTACACTCTATACCCTACACTCTATACCCTACACTCTATGCCCTACACTCTATACCCTACACTCTATACCCTACACTCTATACCCTACACTCTACACTCTCTACCCTACACTCTATACCCTACACTCTATACCCTACACTCTAATCCCTACACTCTACACTCTATACCCTACACTCTATACCCTACACTCTACACTCTATACATTACACTCTACACTCTATTCCCTACACTCTATACCCTACACTCTATACCCTACACTCTATACCCTACTCTCTATACCCTACACTCTACACCCTACACTCTATACCCTACACTCTATACCATACACTCTATACCCTACACTCTACACTCTATACCCTACACTCTACACCCTACACTCTATACCCTACACTCTAATCCCTACACTCTACACTCTATACCCTACATTTCTATACCCTACACTCTATACCCTACACTCTACACTCTCTACACTACACTCTATACCCTACACTCTATACCCTACACTCTATACCCTACACTCTACACTCTATACCCTACACTCTACACTCTATACCCTACACTCTATACCCTACACAATATACCCTACACTCTATACCCTACACTCTATACCCTACACTCTACACTCTATGCCCTACACTCTACACTCTATACCCTACACTCTACACTCTATACCCTACACTCTATACCCTACACTCTATACCCTACACTCTACGCCCTACACTCTACACTCTATACCTTACACTCAACACTCTATTCCCTACACTCTATACCCTACACTCTATACCCTACACTCTATACCCTACACTCTATACCCTACACTCTACACCCTACACTCTATAACCTACACTCTATACCATACACTCTATACCCTACACTCTACACTCTATGCCCTACACTCTACACCCTACACTCTCTACCCTACACTCTAATCCCTACACTCTACACTCTATACCCTACACTCTATACCCTACACTCTATACCCTACACTCTACACTCTCTACACTACACTCTCTACCCTACACTCTATACCTACACTCTATACCCTACACTCTACACTCTATACCCTACACTCCACACTCTATACCCTACACTCTATACCCTACACTCTATACCCTACACTCTACACTCTATACCCTACACTCTACACTCTATACCCTACACTCTATATCCTACACTCTACACTCTATTCCATACACTCTATACCCTACACTCTATACCCTACACTCTATACCCTACACTCTATACCCAACACTCTACACCCTACACTCTATACCCTACACTCTATACCATACACTATATACCCTACACTCTACACGCTATACCCTACACTCTACACTCTATACCCTACACTCTATATCCTACACTCTATACCCTACACTCTATACCCTACACTCTATACCCTACACTCTACACTCTATACCCTACACCCTACACTCTATACCCTACACTCTATACCCTACACTCTATACCCTACACTCTATACCCTACACTCTGCACTCTATACCCTACACTCTATACCCTACACTCTACACCCTACACTCTATACCCTACACTCTATGCCCTACACTCTATACCCTACACTCTATACCATACACTCTATACCCTACACTCTACACTCTATACCCTACACTCTATACCCTACACTCTATACCCTACACTCTACACCCTACACTCTATACCCTACACTCTATACCCTACACTCTATACCCTACACTCTAATCCCTACACTCTACACTCTATACCCTACACTCCATACCCTACACTCTATACCCTACACTCTACACTCTATACCCTACACTATATATCCTACACTCTACACTCTATACCATACACTCTATACCCTACATGCTATACCCTACACTCTATACCCTACACTCTACACCCTACACTCTATACCCTACACTCTATACCCTACACTCTATACCCTAAACTCTACACCCTACACTCTATACCCTACACTCTATACCATACACTCTATACCCTACACTCTACACTCTATACCCTACACTCCACATCCTACACTCTATACCCTACACTCTAATCCCGACACTCTACACTCTATACCCTACACTCTATACCCTACACTCTACACTCTCTACCCTACACTCTATACCCTACACTGTATAACATACACTCTATACCCTACACTCTATACCCTACACTCTATACCCTACACTCTATACCATACACTCTATAGCATACACTCTATACCCTACACTCTACACTCTATACCCTACACTCTATACCCTACACTCTACACCCTGCATTCTATACCCTACACACTATAGCCTACACTCTACACTCTATACCCCACACTCTATACCCTACACTCTATACCCTACACTCTATACCCTACACTCTACACTCTATACCCTACATCCTATAGCCTACACTCTACAATCTATACCCTACACTCTATACCCTACACTCTATACCCTACAGTCTATACCCTACACTCTATACCCTACACTCTACACTCTATACCTTACACTCTACACTCTATACCCTACACTCTACACCCTACACTCTATACCCTACACTCTATACCATACACTCTATACCATACATTCTACACTCTATACCCTACACCCTACACTCTATACCCTACACTCTAATCCCTACACTCTACACTCTATACCCTACACTCTATACCCTACACTCTACACTCTATACCTTACACTCTACACTCTATTCCCTACACTCTATACCCTACACTCTATACCCTACACTCTATACCCTACACTCTATACCCTACACTCTACACCCTACACTCTATACCCTACACTCTATACCATACACTCAATACCCTACACTCTACACTCTATACCCTACACTCTACACCCTACACTCTATACCCTACACTCCAATCCCTACACTCTACACTCTATACCCTACACTCTATACCCTACACTCTACACTCTCTACCCTACACTCTATACCCTACACTCTATACCCTACACTCTACACTCTATACCCTACACTCTACACTCTATACCCTACAGTCTATACCCTACACTCTATACCCTACACTCTATACCCTACACTCTACACTCTATGCCCTACACTCTACACTCTATACCCTACACTCTACACTCTATACCCTACACTCTACACTCTATACCCTACACTCTATACCCTACACTCTATACCCTACACTCTATACCCTACACTCTACACTCTATGCCCTACACTCTACACTCTATACCTTACACTCTACACTCTATACCCTACACTCTATACCCTACACTCTATACCCTACACTCTATACCCTACACTCTACACTCTATTCCCTACACTCTATACCCTACACTCTATACCCTACACTCTATACCCTACACTCTACACCCTACACTCTATACCCTACACTCTATACCATACACTCTATACCCTACACTCTACACTCTATACCCTACACTCTATACCCTACACTCTATACCCTACACTCTAATCCCTACACTCTATACTCTATACCCTACACTCTATACCCTACACTCTACACCCTACACTCTACACTCTCTACCCTACACTCTCTACCCTACACTCTATACCCTACACTCTATACCCTACACTCTACACTCTATACCCTACACTCTACACTCTATACCCTACACTCTATACCCTACACTCTATACCCTACACTCTACACTCTGTGCCCTACACTCTACACTCTATACCCTACACTCTATACCCTACACTATATACCCTACACTCTACACTCTATACCCTACACTCTATACCCTACACTCTATACCCTACACTCTACACTCTATACCCTCCACTCTATACCCTACACTCAATGCCCTACACTCTATACCCTACACTCTATACCCTACACTCTATACCATACACTCTACACTCTATACCCTATACTCTATACCCTACACTCTATACCCTACACTCTACACTCTATACCCTACACTCTATACCCTACACTCTATACCCTACACTCTACACTCTATACCCTACACTCTATACCCTACACTCTATGCCCTACACTCTATTCCCTACACACTATACCCTACACTCTACACCCTACACTCTACACCATACACTCTATAGCATACACTCTATACCCTACACTCTACACTCTATACCCTACACTCTATACCCTACACTCTATACCCTACACTCTACACTCTCTACCCTACACTCTATACCCTACACTCTATAACGTACACTCTATACCCTACACTCTATACCCTACACTCTATACCATACACTCTACACTCTATACCCTACACTCTATAGCCTACACTCTATACCATACACTCTACACTCTATACCCTACACTCTACACTCTATACCCTACACTCTACACTCTATACCCTACATTCTATACCCTACACTCTATGCCCTACACTATATACCCTACACTCTACACTCTATGCCCTACACTCTACACTCTATACCCTACACTCTACACTCTATACCCTACACTCTACACTCTATACCCTACACTCTATACCCTACACTCTATACCCTACACTCTATACCCTACACTCTACACTCTATACCCTACACTCTACACCCTACACTCTACACCATACACTCTATAGCATACACTCTATACCCTACACTCTATACCCTACAGTCTATACCCTACACTCTATACCCTACACTCTACACTCTATACCTTACACTCTACACTCTATACCCTACACTCTACACCCTACACTCTATACCCTACACTCTATACCATACACTCTATACCATACATTCTACACTCTATACCCTACACCCTACACTCTATACCCTACACTCTAATCCCTACACTCTACACTCTATACCCTACACTCTATACCCTACACTCTACACTCTATACCTTACACTCTACACTCTATTCCCTACACTCTATACCCTACACTCTATACCCTACACTCTATACCCTACACTCTACACCCTACACTCTATACCCTACACTCTATACCATACACTCAATACCCTACACTCTACACTCTATACCCTACACTCTACACCCTACACTCTATACCCTACACTCCAATCCCTACACTCTACACTCTATACCCTACACTCTATACCCTACACTCTACACTCTCTACCCTACACTCTATACCCTACACTCTATACCCTACACTCTACACTCTATACCCTACACTCTATACCCTACACTCTATACCCTACACTCTACACTCTATACCCTACACTCTATACCCTACACTCTATGCCCTACACTCTATTCCCTACACACTATACCCTACACTCTACACCCTACACTCTACACCATACACTCTATAGCATACACTCTATACCCTACACTCTACACTCTATACCCTACACTCTATACCCTACACTCTATACCCTACACTCTACACTCTCTACCCTACACTCTATACCCTACACTCTATAACGTACACTCTATACCCTACACTCTATACCCTACACTCTATACCATACACTCTACACTCTATACCCTACACTCTATAGCCTACACTCTATACCATACACTCTACACTCTATACCCTACACTCTACACTCTATACCCTACACTCTACACTCTATACCCTACATTCTATACCCTACACTCTATGCCCTACACTCTATACCCTACACTCTACACTCTATGCCCTACACTCTACACTCTATACCCTACACTCTACACTCTATACCCTACACTCTACACTCTATACCCTACACTCTATACCCTACACTCTATACCCTACACTCTATACCCTACACTCTACACTCTATGCCCTACACTCTACACCCTACACTCTACACCATACACTCTATAGCATACACTCTATACCCTACACTCTATACCCTACAGTCTATACCCTACACTCTATACCCTACACTCTACACTCTATACCTTACACTCTACACTCTATACCCTACACTCTACACCCTACACTCTATACCCTACACTCTATACCATACACTCTATACCATACATTCTACACTCTATACCCTACACCCTACACTCTATACCCTACACTCTAATCCCTACACTCTACACTCTATACCCTACACTCTATACCCTACACTCTACACTCTATACCTTACACTCTACACTCTATTCCCTACACTCTATACCCTACACTCTATACCCTACACTCTATACCCTACACTCTACACCCTACACTCTATACCCTACACTCTATACCATACACTCAATACCCTACACTCTACACTCTATACCCTACACTCTACACCCTACACTCTATACCCTACACTCCAATCCCTACACTCTACACTCTATACCCTACACTCTATACCCTACACTCTACACTCTCTACCCTACACTCTATACCCTACACTCTATACCCTACACTCTACACTCTATACCCTACACTCTACACTCTATACCCTACAGTCTATACCCTACACTCTATACCCTACACTCTATACCCTACACTCTACACTCTATGCCCTACACTCTACACTCTATACCCTACACTCTACACTCTATACCCTACACTCTACACTCTATACCCTACACTCTATACCCTACACTCTATACCCTACACTCTATACCCTACACTCTACACTCTATGCCCTACACTCTACACTCTATACCTTACACTCTACACTCTATACCCTACACTCTATACCCTACACTCTATACCCTACACTCTATACCCTACACTCTACACTCTATTCCCTACACTCTATACCCTACACTCTATACCCTACACTCTATACCCTACACTCTACACCCTACACTCTATACCCTACACTCTATACCATACACTCTATACCCTACACTCTACACTCTATACCCTACACTCTACACCCTACACTCTATACCCTACACTCTAATCCCTACACTCTATACTCTATACCCTACACTCTATACCCTACACTCTACACCCTACACTCTACACTCTCTACCCTACACTCTCTACCCTACACTCTATACCCTACACTCTATACCCTACACTCTACACTCTATACCCTACACTCTACACTCTATACCCTACACTCTATACCCTACACTCTATACCCTACACTCTACACTCTGTGCCCTACACTCTACACTCTATACCCTACACTCTATACCCTACACTATATACCCTACACTCTACACTCTATACCCTACACTCTATACCCTACACTCTATACCCTACACTCTACACTCTATACCCTACACTCTATACCCTACACTCAATGCCCTACACTCTATACCCTACACTCTATACCCTACACTCTATACCCTACACTCTACACTCTATACCCTATACTCTATACCCTACACTCTATACCCTACACTCTACACTCTATACCCTACACTCTATACCCTACACTCTATACCCTACACTCTACACTCTATACCCTACACTCTATACCCTACACTCTATGCCCTACACTCTATTCCCTACACTCTATACCCTACACTCTACACCCTACACTACACCATACACTCTATAGCATACACTCTATACCCTACACTCTACACTCTATACCCTACACTCTATACCCTACACTCTATACCCTACACTCTACACTCTCTACCCTACACTCTATACCCTACACTCTATAACGTACACTCTATACCCTACACTCTATACCCTACACTCTATACCATACACTCTACACTCTATACCCTACACTCTATAGCCTACACTCTATACCATACACTCTACACTCTATACCCTACACTCTACACTCTATACCCTACACTCTACACTCTATACCCTACATTCTATACCCTACACTCTATGCCCTACACTCTATACCCTACACTCTACACTCTATGCCCTACACTCTACACTCTATACCCTACACTCTACACTCTATACCCTACACTCTACACTCTATACCCTACACTCTATACCCTACACTCTATACCCTACACTCTATACCCTACACTCTACACTCTATGCCCTACACTCTACACCCTACACTCTACACCATACACTCTATAGCATACACTCTATACCCTACACTCTACACTCTATACCCTACACTCTATACCCTACACTCTACACCCTGCACTCTATACCCTACACACTATACCCTACACTCTACACTCTATACCCTACACTCTATACCCTACACTCTATACCCTACACTCTATACCCTACACTCTACACCCCACACTCTATACTCTAAACTATATACCATACACTCTATACCCTACACTCTACACTCTATACACTACACTCTACACCCTACACTCTACACCATACACTCTATAGCATACACTCTATACCCTACACTCTACACTCTATACCCTACACTCTATACCCTACACTCTACACCCTGCACTCTATACCCTACACACTATACCCTACACTCTACACTCTATACCCTACACTCTATACCCTACACTCTATACCCTACACTCTACACTCTATACCCTACACTATATAGCCTACACTCTACAATCTATACCCTACACTCTATACCCTACACTCTATACCCTACAGTCTATACTCTACACTCTATACCCTACACTCTACACTCTATACCTTACACTCTACACTCTATTCCCTACACTCTATACCCTACACTCTATACCCTACACTCTATACCCTACACTCTATACCCTACACTCTACACCCTACACTCTATACCCTACACTCTATACCATACACTCTATACCCTACACTCTACACTCTATACCCTACACTCTATACCCTACACTCTATACCCTACACTCTATACCCTACACTCTATACCCTACACTCTACACTCTATGCCCTACACTCTACACTCTATACCTTACACTCTACACTCTATTCCCTACACTCTATACCCTACACTCTATACCCTACACTCTACACCCCACACTCTATACCCTACAATCTATACCATACACTCTATACCCTACACTCTACACTCTATACACTACACTCTACACCCTACACTCTACACCATACACTCTATAGCATACACTCTATACCCTACACTCTACACTCTATACCCTACACTCTATACCCTACACTCTATACCCTACACTCTACACTCTCTACCCTACACTCTATACCCTACACTCTATAACGTACACTCTATACCCTACACTCTATACCCTACACTCTATACCATACACTCTACACTCTATACCCTACACTCTATAGCCTACACTCTATACCATACACTCTACACTCTATACCCTACACTCTACACTCTATACCCTACACTCTACACTCTATACCCTACATTCTATACCCTACACTCTATACCCTACACTCTACACTCTATGCCCTACACTCTACACTCTATACCCTACACTCTACACTCTATACCCTACACTCTACACTCTATACCCTACACTCTATACCCTACACTCTATACCCTACACTCTATACCCTACACTCTACACTCTATGCCCTACACTCTACACTCTATACCTTACACTCTACACTCTATTCCCTACACTCTATACCCTACACTCTACACCCTGCACTCTATACCCTACACACTATACCCTACACTCTACACTCTATACCCTACACTCTATACCCTACACTCTATGCCCTACACTCTATACCCTACACTCTACACTCTATACCCTACACTCTATAGCCTACACTCTACAATCTATACCCTACACTCTATACCCTACACTCTATACCCTACAGTCTATACCCTACACTCTATACCCTACACTCTACACTCTATACCTTACACTCTACACTCTATTCCCTACACTCTATACCCTACACTCTATACCCTACACTCTATACCCTACACTCTATACCCTACACTCTACACCCTACACTCTATACCCTACACTCTATACCATACACTCTATACCCTACACTCTACACTCTATACCCTACACTCTACACCCTACACTCTATACCCTACACTCTAATCCCTACACTCTACTCTCTATACCCTACACTCTATACCCTACACTCTACACTCTATACCTTACACTCTACACTCTATTCCCTACACTCTATACCCTACACTCTATACCCTACACTCTATACCCTACACTCTACACCCTACACTCTATACCCTACACTCTATACCATACACTCTATACCCTACACTCTACACTCTATACCCTACACTCTACACCCTACACTCTATACCCTACACTCTATACCCTACACTCAACACTCTCTACCCTACACTCTATACCCTGCACTCTATACCCTACACTCTATACCCTACACTCTACACTCTATACCCTACACTCTACACTCTATACCCTACACTCTACACTCTATACCCTACACTCTATACCCTACACTCTATACCCTACACTCTATAACCTACACTCTACACTCTATGCCCTACACTCTACACTCTATACCTTACACTCTACACTCTATTCCCTACACTCTA
This sequence comes from Ranitomeya imitator, assembly GCF_032444005.1. NCBI lineage: Eukaryota > Metazoa > Chordata > Amphibia > Anura > Dendrobatidae > Ranitomeya > Ranitomeya imitator. The sequence goes on along the minus strand of NW_027194762.1, from coordinate 427,104 downwards.
TACCCTACACTCTATACCCTACACTCTATACCCTACACTCTACACCCCACACCCTATACCCTACACTCTATACCATACACTCTATACCCTACACTCTACACTCTATACCCTACACTCTACACCCTACACTCTACACTCTATACACTACACTCTAATCCCTACACTCTACACTCTATACCCTACACTCTATACCCTACACTCTATACCCTACACTCTACACTCTCTACCCTACACTCTCTACCCTACACTCTATACCCTACACTCTATACCCTACACTCTATACCCTACACTCTACACTCTCTACCCTACACTCTCTACCCTACACTCTATACCCTACACTCTATACCCTACACTCTACACTCTATACCCTACACTCTACACTCTATACCCTACACTCTATACCCTACACTCTATACCCTACACTCTATACCCTACACTCTACACTCTATGCCCTACACTCTACACTCTATACCCTACACTCTACACTCTATACCCTACACTCTATACCCTGCACTCTATACCCTACACTCTATACCCTACACTCTATACCCTACACTCTACACTCTATGCCCTACACTCTACACTCTATACCTTACACTCTACACTCTATTCCCTACACTCTATACCCTACACTCTATACCCTACACTCTACACCCCACACTCTATACCCTACAATCTATACCATACACTCTATACCCTACACTCTACACTCTATACACTACACTCTACACCCTACACTCTACACCATACACTCTATAGCATACACTCTATACCCTACACTCTACACTCTATACCCTACACTCTATACACTACACTCTACACTCTCTACCCTACACTCTATACCCTACACTCTATAACGTACACTCTATACCCTACACTCTATACCCTACACTCTATACCATACACTCTACACTCTATACCCTACACTCTATAGCCTACACTCTATACCATACACTCTACACTCTATACCCTACACTCTACACTCTATACCCTACACTCTACACTCTATACCCTACATTCTATACCCTACACTCTATACCCTACACTCTATACCCTACACTCTACACTCTATGCCCTACACTCTACACTCTATACCCTACACTCTACACTCTATACCCTACACTCTACACTCTATACCCTACACTCTATACCCTACACTCTATACATTACACTCTATACCCTACACTCTACACTTTATGCCCTACACTCTACACTCTATACCTTACACTCTACACTCTATTCCCTACACTCTATACCCTACACTCTATACCCTACACTCTATACCCTACACTCTACACCCCACACTCTATACCCTAAACTCTATACCATACACTCTATACCCTATACTCTACACTCTATACACTACACTCTACACCCTACACTCTACACCATACACTCTATAGCATACACTCTATACCCTACACTCTACACTCTATACCCTACACTCTATACCCTACACTCTACACCCTGCACTCTATACCCTACACACTATACCCTACACTCTACACTCTATACCCTACACTCTATACCCTACACTCTATACCCTACACTCTATACCCTACACTCTACACTCTATACCCTACACTATATAGCCTACACTCTACAATCTATACCCTACACTCTATACCCTACACTCTATACCCTACAGTCTATACTCTACACTCTATACCCTACACTCTACACTCTATACCTTACACTCTACACTTTATTCCCTACACTCTATACCCTACACTCTATACCCTACACTATATACCCTACACTCTATACCCTACACTCTACACCCTACACTCTATACCCTACACTCTATACCATACACTCTATACCCTACACTCTACACTCTATACCCTACACTCTACACCCTACACTCTATACCCTACACTCTAATCCCTACACTCTACTCTCTATACCCTACACTCTATACCCTACACTCTACACTCTATACCTTACACTCTACACTCTATTCCCTACAATCTATACCCTACACTCTATACCCTACACTATATACCCTACACTCTATACCCTACACTCTACACCCTACACTCTATACCCTACACTCTATACCATACACTCTATACCCTACACTCTACACTCTATACCCTACACTCTACACCCTACACTCTATACCCTACACTCTATACCCTACACTCTACACTCTCTACCCTACACTCTATGCCCTGCACTCTATACCCTACACTCTATACCCTACACTCTACACTCTATACCCTACACTCTAAACTCTATACCCTACACTCTATACCCTACACTCTATACCCTACACTCTATACCCTACACTCTATACCCTACACTCTATACCCTACACTCTACACTCTATACCCTACACTCTACACTCTATACCCTACACTCTATACCCTACACTCTACACCCCACACTCTATACCCTACACTCTATACCATACACTCTATACCCTACACTCTACACTCTATACCCTACACTCTACACCCTACACTCTATACACTACACTCTAATCCCTACACTCTACACTCTATACCCTACACTCTATACCCTACACTCTATACCCTACACTCTACACTCTCTACCCTACACTCTCTACCCTACACTCTATACCCTACACTCTATACCCTACACTCTACACTCTATACCCTACACTCTACACTCTATACCCTACACTCTATACCCTACACTCTATACCCTACACTCTATACCCTACACTCTACACTCTATGCCCTACACTCTACACTCTATACCCTACACTCTACACTCTATACCTCACACTCTACACTCTATACCCTACACTCTATACCCTACACTCTATACCCTACACTCTATACCCTACACTCTACACTCTATGTCCTACACTCTACACTCTATACCTTACACTCTACACTCTATTCCCTACACTCTATACCCTACACTCTATACCCTACACTCTATACCCTACACTCTACACCCCACACTCTATACCCTACACTCTATACCCTACACTCTACACTCTATACACTACACTCTACACCCTACACTCTATACACTACACTCTAATCCCTACACTCTACACTCTATACCCTACACTCTATACCCTACACTCAATACCCTACACTCTACACTCTCTACCCTACACTCTCTACCCTACACTCTATACCCTACACTCTATACCCTACACTCTACACTCTATACCCTACACTCTACACTCTATACCCTACACTCTATACCCTACACTCTATACCCTACACTCTACACTCTATGCCCTACACTTTACACTCTATACCCTACACTCTATACCCTACACTCTATACCCTACACTCTACACTCTATACCCTACACTCTATACCCTACACTCTATGCCCTACACTCTATACCCTACACTCTATACCCTACACTCTATACCCTACACTCTACACTCTATACCCTACACTCTATACCCTACACTCTATACCCTACACTCTACACTCTATACCCTACACTCTATACCCTACACTCTATACCCTACACTCTATACCCTACACTCTATGCCCTACACTCTATACCCTACACTATATACCCTACACTTTATACCCTACACTCTATACCCTACACTCTACACTCTATACCCTACACTCTATACCCTACACTCTATACCCTACACTCTACACTCTATACCCTACACTCTATACCCTACACTCTATACCCTACACTTTACACTCTATACCCTACACTCTATACCCTACACTCTATACCCTACACTCTATACCCTACACTCTATACCCTACACTCTACACTCTATACCCTACACTCTATACCCTACACTCTACACTCTATACCCTACACTCTATACCCTACACTCTATGCCCTACACTCTATACCCTACACTCTATACCCTACACTCTATACCCTACACTCTACACTCTCTACCCTACACTCTATACCCTACACTCTATACCCTACACTCTAATCCCTACACTCTACACTCTATACCCTACACTCTATACCCTACACTCTACACTCTATACATTACACTCTACACTCTATTCCCTACACTCTATACCCTACACTCTATACCCTACACTCTATACCCTACTCTCTATACCCTACACTCTACACCCTACACTCTATACCCTACACTCTATACCATACACTCTATACCCTACACTCTACACTCTATACCCTACACTCTACACCCTACACTCTATACCCTACACTCTAATCCCTACACTCTACACTCTATACCCTACACTCTATACCCTACACTCTATACCCTACACTCTACACTCTCTACACTACACTCTATACCCTACACTCTATACCCTACACTCTATACCCTACACTCTACACTCTATACCCTACACTCTACACTCTATACCCTACACTCTATACCCTACACAATATACCCTACACTCTATACCCTACACTCTATACCCTACACTCTACACTCTATGCCCTACACTCTACACTCTATACCCTACACTCTACACTCTATACCTTACACTCTATACCCTACACTCTATACCCTACACTCTATACCCTACACTCTACGCCCTACACTCTACACTCTATACCTTACACTCAACACTCTATTCCCTACACACTATACCCTACACTCTATACCCTACACTCTATACCCTACACTCTATACCCTACACTCTATACCATACACTCTATACCCTACACTCTACACTCTATGCCCTACACTCTACACCCTACACTCTCTACCCTACACTCTAATCCCTTCACTCTACACTCTATACCCTACACTCTATACCCTACACTCTATACCCTACACTCTACACTCTCTACACTACACTCTCTACCCTACACTCTATACCCTACACTCTATACCCTACACTCTACAATCTATACCCTACACTCTACACTCTATACCCTACACTCTATACCCTACACTCTACACTCTATGCCCTACACTCTACACTCTATACCCTACACTCTATACCCTACACTCTATATCCTACACTCTACACTCTTTACCCTACAATCTATACCCTACACTCTATGCCCTACACTCTATACCCTACACTCTATACCCTACACTCTATACCCTACACTCTACACTCTATACCCTACACTCTACACCCTACACTCTATACCCTACACTCTAATCCCTACACTCTACTCTCTATACCCTACATTCTATACCCTACACTCTACACTCTATACCTTACACTCTACACTCTATTCCCTACAATCTATACCCTACACTCTATACCCTACACTCTATACCCTACACTCTATACCCTACACTCTACACCCTACACTCTATACCCTACACTCTATACCATACACTCTATACCCTACACTCTACACTCTATACCCTACACTCTACACCCTACACTCTATACCCTACACTCTATACCCTACACTCTACACTCTCTACCCTACACTCTATGCCCTGCACTCTATACCCTACACTCTATACCCTACACTCTACACTCTATACCCTACACTCTAAACTCTATACCCTACACTCTATACCCTACACTCTATACCCTACACTCTATACCCTACACTCTATACCCTACACTCTATACCCTACACTCTACACTCTATACCCTACTCTCTACACTCTATACCCTACACTCTATACCCTACACTCTACACCCCACACTCTATACCCTACACTCTATACCATACACTCTATACCCTACACTCTACACCCCACACTCTATACCCTACACTCTATACCATACACTCTATACCCTACACTCTACACTCTATACCCTACACTCTACACCCTACACTCTATACACTACACTCTAATCCCTACACTCTACACTCTATACCCTACACTCTATACCCTACACTCTATACCCTACACTCTACACTCTCTACCCTACACTCTCTACCCTACACTCTATACCCTACACTCTATACCCTACACTCTACACTCTATACCCTACACTCTACACTCTATACCCTACACTCTATACCCTACACTCTATACCCTACACTCTATACCCTATACTCTACACTCTATGCCCTACACTCTACACTCTATACCCTACACTCTACACTCTATACCCTACACTCTACACTCTATACCCTACACTCTATACCCTACACTCTATACCCTACACTCTATACCCTACACTCTACACTCTATGCCCTACACTCTACACTCTATACCTTACACTCTACACTCTATTCCCTACACTCTATACCCTACACTCTATACCCTACACTCTATACCCTACACTCTACACCCCACACTCTATACCCTACACTCTATACCATACACTCTATACCCTACACTCTACACTCTATACACTACACTCTACACCCTACACTCTATACACTACACTCTAATCCCTACACTCTACACTCTATACCCTACACTCTATACCCTACACTCAATACCCTACACTCTACACTCTCTACCCTACACTCTCTACCCTACACTCTATACCCTACACTCTATACCCTACACTCTACACTCTATACCCTACACTCTACACTCTATACCCTACACTCTATACCCTACACTCTATACCCTACACTCTACACTCTATGCCCTACACTCTACACTCTATACCCTACACTCTATACCCTACACTCTATACCCTACACTCTACACTCTATACCCTACACTCTATACCCTACACTCTATGCCCTACACTCTATACCCTACACTCTATACCCTACACTCTATACCCTACACTCTACACTCTATACCCTACACTCTATACCCTACACTCTATACCCTACACTCTACACTCTATACCCTACACTCTATACCCTACACTCTATACCCTACACTCTATACCCTACACTCTATACCCTACACTCTATGCCCTACACTCTATACCCTACACTATATACCCTACACTTTATACCCTACACTCTATACCCTACACTCTACACTCTATACCCTACACTCTATACCCTACACTCTATACCCTACACTCTACACTCTATACCCTACACTCTATACCCTACACTCTATACCCTACACTTTACACTCTATACCCTACACTCTATACCCTACACTCTATACCCTACACTCTATACCCTACACTCTACACTCTATACCCTACACTCTATACCCTACACTCTACACTCTATACCCTACACTCTATACCCTACACTCTATGCCCTACACTCTATACCCTACACTCTATACCCTACACTCTATACCCTACACTCTACACTCTCTACCCTACACTCTATACCCTACACTCTATACCCTACACTCTAATCCCTACACTCTACACTCTATACCCTACACTCTATACCCTACACTCTACACTCTATACATTACACTCTACACTCTATTCCCTACACTCTATACCCTACACTCTATACCCTACACTCTATACCCTACTCTCTATACCCTACACTCTACACCCTACACTCTATACCCTACACTCTATACCATACACTCTATACCCTACACTCTACACTCTATACCCTACACTCTACACCCTACACTCTATACCCTACACTCTAATCCCTACACTCTACACTCTATACCCTACACTCTATACCCTACACTCTATACCCTACACTCTACACTCTCTACACTACACTCTATACCCTACACTCTATACCCTACACTCTATACCCTACACTCTACACTCTATACCCTACACTCTACACTCTATACCCTACACTCTATACCCTACACAATATACCCTACACTCTATACCCTACACTCTATACCCTACACTCTACACTCTATGCCCTACACTCTACACTCTATACCCTACACTCTACACTCTATACCTTACACTCTATACCCTACACTCTATACCCTACACTCTATACCCTACACTCTACGCCCTACACTCTACACTCTATACCTTACACTCAACACTCTATTCCCTACACACTATACCCTACACTCTATACCCTACACTCTATACCCTACACTCTATACCCTACACTCTATACCATACACTCTATACCCTACACTCTACACTCTATGCCCTACACTCTACACCCTACACTCTCTACCCTACACTCTAATCCCTACACTCTACACTCTATACCCTACACTCTATACCCTACACTCTATACCCTACACTCTACACTCTCTACACTACACTCTCTACCCTACACTCTATACCCTACACTCTATACCCTACACTCTACAATCTATACCCTACACTCTACACTCTATACCCTACACTCTATACCCTACACTCTACACTCTATGCCCTACACTCTACACTCTATACCCTACACTCTATACCCTACACTCTATATCCTACACTCTACACTCTTTACCCTACAATCTATACCCTACACTCTATGCCCTACACTCTATACCCTACACTCTATACCCTACACTCTATACCCTACACTCTACACTCTATACCCTACACTCTATACCCTACACTCTATACCCTACACTCTACACTCTATACCCTACACTCTATACCCTACACTCTATACCCTACACTCTACACTCTATACCCTACACTCTATGCCCTACACTCTATACCCTACACTCTATACCCTACACTCTATACCCTACACTCTTTACCCTACACTCTACACTCTATACCCTACACTCTATACCCTACACTCTATACCCTACTCTCTACACTCTATACCCTACACTCTATACCCTACACTCTATACCCTACACTCTATACCCTACACTCTACACTCTATGCCCTACACTCTACACTCTATACCTTACACTCTACACTCTATTCCCTACACTCTATACCCTACACTCTATACCCTACACTCTACACCCCACACTCTATACCCTACACTCTATACCATACACTCTATACCCTACACTCTACACTCTATACACTACACTCTACACCCTACACTCTATACACTACACTCTAATCCCTACACTCTACACTCTATACCCTACACTCTATACCCTACACTCAATACCCTACACTCTACACTCTCTACCCTACACTCTCTACCCTACACTCTATACCCTACACTCTATACCCTACACTCTACACTCTATACCCTACACTCTACACTCTATACCCTACACTCTATACCCTACACTCTATACCCTACACTCTACACTCTATGCCCTACACTCTACACTCTATACCCTACACTCTATACCCTACACTCTATACCCTACACTCTACACTCTATACCCTACACTCTATACCCTACACTCTATGCCCTACACTCTATACCCTACACTCTATACCCTACACTCTATACCCTACACTCTACACTCTATACCCTACACTCTATACCCTACACTCTATACCCTACACTCTACACTCTATACCCTACACTCTATACCCTACACTCTATACCCTACACTCTATACCCTACACTCTATACCCTACACTCTATGCCCTACACTCTATACCCTACACTATATACCCTACACTTTATACCCTACACTCTATACCCTACACTCTACACTCTATACCCTACACTCTATACCCTACACTCTATACCCTACACTCTACACTCTATACCCTACACTCTATACCCTACACTCTATACCCTACACTTTACACTCTATACCCTACACTCTATACCCTACACTCTATACCCTACACTCTATACCCTACACTCTACACTCTATACCCTACACTCTATACCCTACACTCTACACTCTATACCCTACACTCTATACCCTACACTCTATGCCCTACACTCTATACCCTACACTCTATACCCTACACTCTATACCCTACACTCTACACTCTCTACCCTACACTCTATACCCTACACTCTATACCCTACACTCTAATCCCTACACTCTACACTCTATACCCTACACTCTATACCCTACACTCTACACTCTATACATTACACTCTACACTCTATTCCCTACACTCTATACCCTACACTCTATACCCTACACTCTACACTCTATACATTACACTCTACACTCTATTCCCTACACTCTATACCCTACACTCTATACCCTACACTCTATACCCTACTCTCTATACCCTACACTCTACACCCTACACTCTATACCCTACACTCTATACCATACACTCTATACCCTACACTCTACACTCTACACTCTATACCCTACACTCTACACCCTACACTCTATACCCTACACTCTAATCCCTACACTCTACACTCTATACCCTACACTCTATACCCTACACTCTATACCCTACACTCTACACTCTCTACACTACACTCTATACCCTACACTCTATACCCTACACTCTATACCCTACACTCTACACTCTATACCCTACACTCTACACTCTATACCCTACACTCTATACCCTACACAATATACCCTACACTCTATACCCTACACTCTATACCCTACACTCTACACTCTATGCCCTACACTCTACACTCTATACCCTACACTCTACACTCTATACCTTACACTCTATACCCTACACTCTATACCCTACACTCTATACCCTACACTCTACGCCCTACACTCTACACTCTATACCTTACACTCAACACTCTATTCCCTACACACTATACCCTACACTCTATACCCTACACTCTATACCCTACACTCTATACCCTACACTCTATACCATACACTCTATACCCTACACTCTACACTCTATGCCCTACACTCTACACCCTACACTCTCTACCCTACACTCTAATCCCTACACTCTACACTCTATACCCTACACTCTATACCCTACACTCTATACCCTACACTCTACACTCTCTACACTACACTCTCTACCCTACACTCTATACCCTACACTCTATACCCTACACTCTACAATCTATACCCTACACTCTACACTCTATACCCTACACTCTATACCCTACACTCTACACTCTATGCCCTACACTCTACACTCTATACCCTACACTCTATACCCTACACTCTATATCCTACACTCTACACTCTTTACCCTACAATCTATACCCTACACTCTATGCCCTACACTCTATACCCTACACTCTATACCCTACACTCTATACCCTACACTCTACACTCTATACCCTACACTCTATACCCTACACTCTATACCCTACACTCTACACTCTATACCCTACACTCTATACCCTACACTCTATACCCTACACTCTACACTCTATACCCTACACTCTATGCCCTACACTCTATAACCTACACTCTATACCCTACACTCTATACCCTACACTCTTTACCCTACACTCTACACTCTATACCCTACACTCTATACCCTACACTCTATACCCTACTCTCTACACTCTATACCCTACACTCTATACCCTACACTCTATACCCTACACTCTACACTCTATACCCAACACTCTATACCCTACACTCTATACCCTATACTCTAATCCCTACACTCTACACTCTATACCCTACACTCTATACCCTACACTCTACACTCTATACCTTACACTCTACACTCTATTCCATACACTCTATACCCTACACTCTATACCCTACACTCTATACCCTACACTCTATACCCAACACTCTACACCCTACACTCTATACCCTACACTCTATACCATACACTCTATACCCTACACTCTACACTCTATACCCTACACTCTACACTCTATACCCTACACTCTATATCCTACACTCTATACCCTACACTCTATACCCTACACTCTATACCCTACACACTACACTCTATACCCTACACTCTACACTCTATACCCTACACTCTATACCCTACACTCTATACCCTACACTCTATACCCTACATTCTATACCCTACACTCTGCACTCTATACCCTACACTCTATACCCTACACTCTACACCCTACACTCTATACCCTACACTCTATGCCCTACACTCTATACCCTACACTCTATACCATACACTCTATACCCTACACTCTATACCCTACACTCTATACCCTACACTCTACACCCTACACTCTATACCCTACACTCTATACCCTACACTCTATACCCTACACTCTAATCCCTACACTCTACACTCTATACCCTACACTCCATACCCTACACTCTATACCCTACACTCTACACTCTATACCCTACACTCTATATCCTACACTCTACACTCTATACCATACACTCTATACCCTACACGCTATACCCTACACTCTATACCCTACACTCTACACCCTACACTCTATACCCTACACTCTATACCCTACACTCTATACCCTAAACTCTACACCCTACACTCTATACCCTACACTCTATACCATACACTCTATACCCTACACTCTACACTCTATACCCTACACTCCACATCCTACACTCTATACCCTACACTCTAATCCCGACACTCTACACTCTATACCCTACACTCTATACCCTACACTCTACACTCTCTACCCTACACTCTATACCCTACACTGTATAACATACACTCTATACCCTACACTCTATACCCTACTCTCTATACCCTACACTCTATACCATACACTCTACACCATACACTCTATAGCATACACTCTATACCCTACACTCTACACTCTATACCCTACACTCTATACCCTACACTCTACACCCTGCATTCTATACCCTACACACTATAGCCTACACTCTACACTCTATACCATACACTCTATACCCTACACTCTATACCCTACACTCTACACTCTCTACCCTACACTCTATACCCTACACTGTATAACATACACTCTATACCCTACACTCTATACCCTACTCTCTATACCCTACACTCTATACCCTAAACTCTACACCCTACACTCTATACCCTACACTCTATACCATACACTCTATACCCTACACTCTACACTCTATACCCTACACTCCACATCCTACACTCTATACCCTACACTCTAATCCCGACACTCTACACTCTATACCCTACACTCTATACCCTACACTCTACACTCTCTACCCTACACTCTATACCCTACACTGTATAACATACACTCTATACCCTACACTCTATACCCTACTCTCTATACCCTACACTCTATACCATACACTCTACACCATACACTCTATAGCATACACTCTATACCCTACACTCTACACTCTATACCCTACACTCTATACCCTACACTCTACACCCTGCATTCTATACCCTACACACTATAGCCTACACTCTACACTCTATACCATACACTCTATACCCTACACTCTATACCCTACACTCTATACCCTACACTCTACACTCTATACCCTACATCCTATAGCCTACACTCTACAATCTATACCCTACACTCTATACCCTACACTCTATACCCTACAGTCTATACCCTACACTCTATACCCTACACTCTACACTCTATACCTTACACTCTACACTCTATTCCCTACACTCTATACCCTACACTCTATACCCTACACTCTATACCCTACACTCTACACCCTACACTCTATACCCTACACTCTATACCCTACACTCTATACCCTACATTCTACACTCTATACCCTACACTCTACACCCTACACTCTATACCCTACACTCTAATCCCTACACTCTACACTCTATACCCTACACTCTATACCCTACACTCTACACTCTATACCTTACACTCTACACTCTATTCCCTACACTCTATACCCTACACTCTATACCCTACACTCTATACCCTACACTCTATACCCTACACTCTACACCCTACACTCTATACCCTACACTCTATACCATACACTCAATACCCTACACTCTACACTCTATACCCTACACTCTACACCCTACACTCTATACCCTACACTCCAATCCCTACACTCTACACTCTATACCCTACACTCTATACCCTACACTCTACACTCTCTACCCTACACTCTATACCCTACACTCTATACCCTACACTCTACACTCTATACCCTACACTCTACACTCTATACCCTACACTCTATACCCTACACTCTATACCCTACACTCTACACTCTATGCCCTACACTCTACACTCTATACCCTACACTCTACACTCTATACCCTACACTCTACACTCTATACCCTACACTCTATACCCTACACTCTATACCCTACACTCTATACCCTACACTCTACACTCTATACCCTACACTCTACACTCTATACCTTACACTCTACACTCTATTCCATACACTCTATACCCTACACTCTATACCCTACACTCTATACCCTACACTCTATACCCAACACTCTACAACCTACACTCTATACCCTACACTCTATACCATACACTCTATACCCTACACTCTACACTCTATACCCTACACTCTACACTCTATACCCTACACTCTATATCCTACACTCTATACCCTACACTCTATACCCTACACTCTATTCCCTACACTCTACACTCTATACCCTACACTCTACACTCTATACCCTACACTCTATACCCTACACTCTATACCCTACACTCTATACCCTACACTCTATACCCTACTCTCTATACCCTACACTCTGCACTCTATACCCTACACTTATACCCTACACTCTACACCCTACACTCTATACCCTACACTCTATGCCCTACACTCTATACCCTACACTCTATACCATACACTCTATACCCTACACTCTACACTCTATACCCTACACTCTATACCCTACACTCTATACCCTACACTCTACACCCTACACTCTATACCCTACACTCTATACCCTACACTCTATACCCTACACTCTAATCCCTACACTCTACACTCTATACCCTACACTCCATACCCTACACTCTATACCCTACACTCTACACTCTATACCCTACACTCTATATCCTACACTCTACACTCTATACCATACACTCTATACCCTACACGCTATACCCTACACTCTATGCCCTACACTCTACACCCTACACTCTATACCCTACACTCTATACCCTACACTCTATACCCTAAACTCTACACCCTACACTCTATACCCTACACTCTATACCATACACTCTATACCCTACACTCTACACTCTATACCCTACACTCCACATCCTACACTCTATACCCTACACTCTAATCCCGACACTCTACACTCTATACCCTACACTCTATACCCTACACTCTACACTCTCTACCCTACACTCTATACCCTACACTCTACACTCTATGCCCTACACTCTACACTCTATACCTTACACTCTACACTCTATACCCTACACTCTATACCCTACACTCTATACCCTACACTCTATACCCTACACTCTACACTCTATTCCCTACACTCTATACCCTACACTCTATACCCTACACTCTATACCCTACACTCTATACCCTACACTCTACACTCTATGCCCTACACTCTACACTCTATACCTTACACTCTACACTCTATTCCATACACTCTATACCCTACACTCTATACCCTACACTCTATACCCTACACTCTATACCCAACACTCTACAACCTACACTCTATACCCTACACTCTATACCATACACTCTATACCCTACACTCTACACTCTATACCCTACACTCTACACTCTATACCCTACACTCTATATCCTACACTCTATACCCTACACTCTATACCCTACACTCTATTCCCTACACTCTACACTCTATACCCTACACTCTACACTCTATACCCTACACTCTATACCCTACACTCTATACCCTACACTCTATACCCTACACTCTATACCCTACTCTCTATACCCTACACTCTGCACTCTATACCCTACACTTATACCCTACACTCTACACCCTACACTCTATACCCTACACTCTATGCCCTACACTCTATACCCTACACTCTATACCATACACTCTATACCCTACACTCTACACTCTATACCCTACACTCTATACCCTACACTCTATACCCTACACTCTACACCCTACACTCTATACCCTACACTCTATACCCTACACTCTATACCCTACACTCTAATCCCTACACTCTACACTCTATACCCTACACTCCATACCCTACACTCTATACCCTACACTCTACACTCTATACCCTACACTCTATATCCTACACTCTACACTCTATACCATACACTCTATACCCTACACGCTATACCCTACACTCTATGCCCTACACTCTACACCCTACACTCTATACCCTACACTCTATACCCTACACTCTATACCCTAAACTCTACACCCTACACTCTATACCCTACACTCTATACCATACACTCTATACCCTACACTCTACACTCTATACCCTACACTCCACATCCTACACTCTATACCCTACACTCTAATCCCGACACTCTACACTCTATACCCTACACTCTATACCCTACACTCTACACTCTCTACCCTACACTCTATACCCTACACTCTACACTCTATGCCCTACACTCTACACTCTATACCTTACACTCTACACTCTATACCCTACACTCTATACCCTACACTCTATACCCTACACTCTATACCCTACACTCTACACTCTATTCCCTACACTCTATACCCTACACTCTATACCCTACACTCTATACCCTACACTCTATACCCTACACTCTACACTCTATGCCCTACACTCTACACTCTATACCTTACACTCTACACTCTATACCCTACACTCTATACCCTACACTCTATACCCTACACTCTATACCCTACACTCTACACTCTATTCCCTACACTCTATACCCTACACTCTATACCCTACACTCTATACCCTACACTCTATACCCTACACTCTATACCATACACTCTATACCCTACACTCTACACTCTATACCCTACACTCTACACCCTACACTCTATACCCTACACTCTAATCCCTACACTCTATACTCTATACCCTACACTCTATACCCTACACTCTATACCCTACACTCTACACTCTATGCCCTACACTCTACACTCTATACCTTACACTCTACACTCTATACCCTACACTCTATACCCTACACTCTATACCCTACACTCTATACCCTACACTCTACACTCTATTCCCTACACTCTATACCCTACACTCTATACCCTACACTCTATACCCTACACTCTATACCCTACACTCTATACCATACACTCTATTTCCTACACTCTACACTCTATACCCTACACTCTACACCCTACACTCTATACCCTACACTCTAATCCCTACACTCTATACTCTATACCCTACACTCTATACCCTACACTCTATACCCTACACTCTACACTCTCTACCCTACACTCTCTACCCTACACTCTATACCCTACACTCTATACCCTACACTCTACACTCTATACCCTACACTCTACACTCTATACCCTACACTCTATACCCTACACTCTATACCCTACACTCTACACTCTGTGCCCTACACTCTACACTCTATACCCTACACTCTATACCCTACACTATATACCCTACACTCTACACTCTATACCCTACACTCTATACCCTACACTCTATACCCTACACTCTACACTCTATACCCTACACTCTATACCCTACACTCTATGCCCTACACTCTATACCCTACACTCTATACCCTACACTCTATACCCTACACTCTATACCCTACACTCTACACTCTATACCCTACACTCTATACCCTACACTCTATACCCTACACTCTATACCCTACACTCTACACTCTATACCCTACACTCTATACCCTACACTCTACACTCTATACCCTACACTCTATACCCTACACTCTATGCCCTACACTCTATACCCTACACTCTATACCCTACACTCTATACCCTACACTCTACACTCTATACCCTACACTCTATACCCTACACTCTATACCCTACACTCTACACTCTATACCCTACACTCTATACCCTACACTCTATACCCTACACTCTACACTCTATACCCTACACTCTATGCCCTACACTCTATACCCTACACTCTATACCCTACACTCTATACCCTACACTCTATACCCTACACTCTACACTCCATACCCTACACTCTATACCCTACACTCTATACCCTACACTCTACACTCTATACCCTACACTCTATACCCTACACTCTATGCCCTACACTCTATACCCTATACTCTATACCCTGCACTCTACACTCTATACCCTACACTCTATACCCTACACTCTATACCCTACACTCTAATCCCTACACTCTACACTCTATACCCTACACTCTATACCCTACACTCTACACTCTATGAACAAAAATCCCAAATGCATAATGTGAGAAAACCGATTTCTGGTGAAAATACCACCAAGACAATCCGAACTCACTATCCGCTCAAAACAAATTATATTGCCAGGAGGAAGAACTGAGCATCGATGAACAATATAGATCAACTTTATTCAGAAACATCACATAACATATCATTACATATCAAATATATTCAAATAATATGAACAAAGATGGCCGTTGGTGATAAGCTGAAAAACATAACCCCCATATCCCTACTCCCTCTCCTTATGATATCTACCCACCTGGGTATACATATCAAACCCCTGCCCACCCCTCCCAAAAAGAAAGGGGAAAGTAGGACACTGGACACTAGTATCGATCTCAGTGAAACCACAAGTATGTCCACCCGGAGAAACATAAACCCATATGTGCCATATAGAATAATAAATTACAACCTCATAAGGTACCAGAAATAATAAAGCTAGCGCAGGGATAATGCCAAAGTTTAACCGGTCTAAAGGTAGGTAGACAAAAAGTGTCAGTGTCATTAAGGTAACAGGTGAGAACCTATGCACACAGCGGTGCCATTGCTGCTGGCACTGTAACAAACAGATGGAAAATCATAAAACGCCAGCCACAGGACAAGGACTCACCTAAAACACGGGCAGGGTGGAGGGGCAGTCGGGAGGTGGTCCCCGACGCGCGTTTCGCGGCTACACACCGCCGCTTTCTCAAGGGGATAACTCTAAAATGCTCAAAAGGACCTTGAAATAGCCCCTGACCCAGGTCACATGGCGCCCGGCGGCCAATAACAGTAGCGCTATCGGCGCATGCGCACTGCGTCCGACAGGTCCCGGCAGTGCAAACGGGCGTCACAGCAAGCACGCAGATGCAGGAGAAGCCTGCAATCAGCGAACAAGCCGCGCAGACGCCCGTGCACACCGGGACAAGGCGGCACACAGCGCGATGCACACTGCCACTGATGTGAATACAAAATGGTGACTCTAGACAATCAGATGCAGTTGCACCGATCCGAAGTCCGCCCGCCTCACCCCCAGCTTCCAAAAGGAATCGAAATACCCATCAGACTCCAATCCCACAGTACACAAAAGTGGGACACGGAGACGCACAACAGAAAACATATATAACAAAACTATTAGAACAAATACAAAAACTGATAATAATAAACAAACAAAAAAACTAAATTTCTGTGCGTTGGTTGACTGATACGGCCAACATGCTCCTTGCTTCATGCATGTATTGTCCGTCATGTTCACTTGCGCCGTAATCACAGTCGATGTGGTCTTTACATCATGGAAGGGATGGTAATGAGAATTCGCAGGGCCACAGGGCAATATAACAAGGAACACCTCTGGGCATCACATCACTCCGGTTCACTATTAGTATGAATATGTAGAAAAGAACAACAATTAAAATCACATAAAAAAAGATTAAAACAGCATAAAAACAACATAAAAACAACCACCCGACTGCAAACGGGTATGGAGGACCGGGTAGAGAGGATTATAACTACTGTAATAGCCTCAGGAACGCAGGAGGTACACAATATAGACAACCACACCATGAGCAGAAGGCGGAGCAGTAATCATAAGTAGGAGGAGAAACTCAATGCCTCATTTAGGCCATTTGGTGCCATAGTGCCCAGTTGCACTATCCATTTTGTTTCTTTTTGTGCCAAAAATTTCTTATTGTCCCCACCTCGAACTCCCAGATGTAAAACGTCAATACCTCTCACCTTTAATAATTTTGCATCACATTTGTGGTGCATTCTGAAATGGCGGGGTATTGATTTAAGTTCAGCAATGTCCGGCACCGTCCTGGCCGCACCAATGTCCCGCACATGCTCACGGACCCTGACTCTCAGTTCCCGAGTGGTTAAGCCCACGTACACCATGGGACAGGGGCACGTTGCATAATAAACCACATTGGTTGTGCTACAAGAGATCCACTCCCTGATATCATATTTTTTAGTTCCATCCGTGGACATAAAGCTAGAGCATCGCAGGACATTGGTGCAGGCAAGACAGTGCCCACAGGGGAAGCATCCCACATTAGGCCCCCTTGTTCCAAATGGGTTGTTCGGGGTGGGGACATAATGGCTACGCACCAATAAATCGTTTAAATTTTTACACCTCCTCGATGTCATCTGTGGGTTAGGGCCAAGGGAGGTCGCCAGGGAGGGCTCGGTCTTCAAGACAGACCAATGTTTGGCAAGGATGGAGCGCATATTACCCCACTCGTGGTTGTAAGTTGAGATAAAACGAATGGGATTGGCCCCATCCCTGTTAGTCCGCTTAGCGGACGGATGTAGAAGAGTCTCACGTGGGGTTCTTCTGGCGCGATCATAGCCGTATTTAATAGATCTCCGGCTATAGCCCCGGGCCAGAAAACGGTCTTTCAGATCCGAGGCCTGTGCCTCGAATCTGGGCTCAGAGGAGCATATTCGCCGCATCCTGAGGAACTGTCCAACCGGGACGGCCCTCACCGTGGATGGGTCATGTGCTGATGACGCATGTAGAAGCGCATTGACGGAGGTCGACTTTCTGAAGACATCAGCCTGGATACGCCGAGAATGGTCGACCTCCAGGCGGATGTCCAAAAAATCGACCGCAACTCTACACTCTATACCTTACATTCTACACTCTATTCCCTACACTCTATACCCTACACTCTATACCCTACACTCTATACCCTACACTCTATACCCAATACTCTACACCCTACACTCTATACCCTACACTCTATACCATACACTCTATACCCTACACTCTACACTCTATACCCTACACTCTAAACTCTATACCCTACACTCTATACCCTACACTCTATACCCTACACTCTATACCCTACACTCTATACTCTACACTCTACACTCTATACCCTACACTCTACACTCTATACCCTACACTCTATACCCTACACTCTATACCCTACACTCTATACCCTACACTCTACACTCTATGCCCTACACTCTACACGCTATACCCTACACTCTACACCCTACACTCTACACTCTATACCCTACACTCTATACCCTACACTCTATACCATACACTCTATACCCTACACTCTACACTCTATGCCCTACACTCTACACTCTATACCTTACACTCTACACTCTATTCCCTACACTCTATACCCTACACTCTATACCCTACACTCTATACCCTACACTCTATACCCAACACTCTGGGCTCAGAGGAGCATATTCGCCGCATCCTGAGGAACTGTCCAACCGGGACGGCCCTCACCGTGGATGGGTCATGTGCTGATGACGCATGTAGAAGCGCATTGACGGAGGTCGACTTTCTGAAGACATCAGCCTGGATACGCCGAGAATGGTCGACCTCCAGGCGGATGTCCAAAAAATCGACCGCAACTCTACACTCTATACCTTACATTCTACACTCTATTCCCTACACTCTATACCCTACACTCTATACCCTACACTCTATACCCTACACTCTATACCCAACACTCTACACCCTACACTCTATACCCTACACTCTATACCATACACTCTATACCCTACACTCTACACTCTATACCCTACACTCTAAACTCTATACCCTACACTCTATACCCTACACTCTATACCCTACACTCTATACCCTACACTCTATACTCTACACTCTACACTCTATACCCTACACTCTACACTCTATACCCTACACTCTATACCCTACACTCTATACCCTACACTCTATACCCTACACTCTACACTCTATGCCCTACACTCTACACGCTATACCCTACACTCTACACCCTACACTCTACACTCTATACCCTACACTCTATACCCTACACTCTATACCATACACTCTATACCCTACACTCTACACTCTATGCCCTACACTCTACACTCTATACCTTACACTCTACACTCTATTCCCTACACTCTATACCCTACACTCTATACCCTACACTCTATACCCTACACTCTTCACTCTCTACCCTACACTCTCTACCCTACACTCTATACCCTACACTCTATACCCTACACTCTACACTCTATACCCTACACTCTACACTCTATACCCTACACTTTATACCCTACACTCTATACCCTACACTCTACACTCTATGCCCTACACTCTACACTCTATACCCTACACTCTATACCCTACACTCTATACCCTACACTCTATACCCTACACTCTATGCCCTACACTCTATACCCTACACTCTATACCCTACACTCTATACCCTACACTCTACACTCTATACCCTACACTCTATACCCTACACTCTATACCCTACACTATACACTCTATACCCTACACTCTATACCCTACACTCTATACCCTACACTCTACACTCTATACCCTACACTCTATACCCTACACTCTAAGCCCTACACTCTATTCCCTACACTCTATACCCTACACTCTATACCCTACACTCTATACCCTACACTCTATACCCTACACTCTACAATCTATACCCTACACTCTATACCCTACACTCTATACCCTACACTCTATACCCTACACTCTATACCCTACACTATATGCCCTACACTCTATACCCTACACTCTATACCCTACACTCTATACCCTACACTCTACACTCTATACCCTACACTCTATACCCTACACTCTAATCCCTACACTCCACCCTCTATACCCTACACTCTATACCCTACACTCTACACTCTATACCTTACACTCTACACTCTATTCCCTACACTCTATACCCTACACTCTATACCCTACACTCTATACCCTACACTCTATACCCAACACTCAACACCCTACACTCTATACCCTACACTCTATACCATACACTCTATACCCTACACTCTACACTCTATACCCTACACTCTAAACTCTATACCCTACACTCTATACCCTACACTCTACACTCTATACCCTACACTCTATACCCTACACTCTATACCCTACACTCTATACCCTACACTCTACACTCTATACCCTACACTCTATACCCTACACTCTACACTCTATACCCTACACTCTATACCCTACACTCTATAGCTATACTCTATACCCTACACTCTATAACTTACTATGTTACTATTTATTAGGTTCTGTAGAAGGACGTAGATCTGGGTATTTATTATGATGGAATATAGGCTGAACTGGATGGACAAATGTCTTTTTTCGGCCTTACTAACTATGTTACTATGTTACTATGTTATGCCCTACACTCTATACCCTACACTCTATACCCTACACTCTATACCCTACACTCTATACCCTACACTCTATACCCTACACTCAACACTCTATACCCTACACTCTATACCCTACACTCTATACCCTACACTCTACACTCTATACCCTACACTCTATACCCTACACTCTATACCCTACACTCTACACTCTATACCCTACACTTTATACCCTACACTCTATACCCTACATTCTACACTCTATGCCCTACACTCTACACTCTATACCCTACACTCTATACCCTACACTCTATACCCTACACTCTACACTCTATACCCTACACTCTATACCCTACACTCTATGCCCTACACTCTATACCCTACACTCTATACCCTACACTCTATACCCTACACTCTACACTCTATACCCTACACTCTATACCCTACACTCTATACCCTACACTATACACTCTATACCCTACACCCTATACCCTACACTCTATACCCTACACTCTACACTCTACACCCTACACTCTATACCCTACACTCTATGCCCTACACTCTATACCCTACACTCTATACCCTACACTCTATACCCTACACTCTATACCATACACTCTACAATCTATACCCTACACTCTATACCCTACACTCTATACCCTACACTCTACACTCTATACCCTACACTCTATACCCTACACTCTATACCCTACACTCTATGCGCTACACTCTATACCCTACACTCTATACCCTACACTCTACACTCTATACCCTACACTCTATACCCTACACTCTAATCCCTACACTCTACCCTCTATACCCTACACTCTATACCCTACACTCTACACTCTATACCTTACACTCTACACTCTATTCCCTACACTCTATACCCTACACTCTATACCCTACACTCTATACCCTACACTCTATACCCAACACTCAACACCCTACACTCTATACCCTACACTCTATACCATACACTCTATACCCTACACTCTACACTCTATACCCTACACTCTAAACTCTATACCCTACGCTCTATACCCTACACTCTATACCCTACACTCTACACTCTATACCCTACACTCTATACCCTACACTCTATACCCTACACTCTATACCCTACACTCTATACCCTACACTCTACACTCTATACCCTACACTCTATACCCTACACTCTATGCCCTACACTCTATACCCTACACTCTATACCCTACACTCTATACCCTACACTCTATACCCTACACTCAACACTCTATACCCTACACTCTATACCCTACACTCTATACCCTACACTCTACACTCTATACCCTACACTCTATACCCTACACTCTATACCCTACACTCTATACCCTACACTCTATACCCTACACTCTACACTCTATACCCTACACTCTATACCCTACACTCTACACTCTATACCCTACACTCTATACCCTACACTCTATGCCCTACACTCTATACCCTACACTCTATACCCTACACTCTATACCCTACACTCTATACCCTACACTCTATACCCTACACTCTACACTCTATACCCTACACTCTATACCTTACACTCTACACTCTATACCCTACACTCTATACCCTACACTCTATGCCCTACACTCTATACCCTACACTCTATACCCTACACTCTATACCCTACACTCTACACTCTACACCCTAAACTCTATACCCTACACTCTATACCCTACACTCTAATCCCTACACTCTAGCCTCTATACCCTACACTCTATACCCTACACTCCATACCTTACACTCTACACTCTATTCCCTACACTCTATACCCTACACTCTATACCCTACACTCTATACCCTACACTCTATACCCAACACTCAACACCCTACACTCTATACCCTACACTCTATACCATACACTCTATACCCTACACTCTACACTCTATACCCTACACTCTAAACTCTATACCCTACACTCTATACCCTACACTCTATACCCTACACTCTATACCCTACACTCTACACTCTATACCCTACACTCTATACCCTACACTCTATACCCTACACTCTATACCCTACACTCTATACCCTACACTCTACACTCTATACCCTACACTCTATACCCTACACTCTACACTCTATACCCTACACTCTATACCCTACACTCTATGCCCTACACTCTATACCCTACACTCTATACCCTACACTCTATACCCTACACTCTATACCCTACACTCTACACTCTATACCCTACACTCTATACCTTACACTCTACACTCTATACCCTACACTCTATACCCTACACTCTAATCCCTACACTCTACACTCTATACCCTACACTCTATACCCTACACTCTATACCTTACACTCTACACTCTATACCCTACACTCTATATCCTACACTCTACACTCTATACCCTACACTCTATACCATACACTCTATACCCTACACTCTATACCATACACTCTATACCCTACACTCTATACCCTACACTCTACACCCTACACTCTATACCTTACACTCTATACCCTACACTCTATACCCTACAATCTAAACTCTACACCCTACACTCTACACTCTATACCCTACACTCTATAATATACACTCTATACCCTACACTCTATACCCTACACTCTACACTCTATACCCTACACTCTATAACATACACTCTATACCCTACACTCTATACCCTACACTCTACACTCTATACCCTACACTCTATACCATACAATCTATACCCTACACTCTATACCCAACACTCTACACTCTATACCCTACACTCTATACCCTACACTCTACACTCTGTACCCTACACTCTATACCCTACACTCTAATCCCTACACTCTACACTCTATACCCTACACTCTATACCCTACACTCTATACCCTACACTCTACACTCTATACCCTACACTCTATATCCTACACTACACTCTATACCCTACACTCTATGCCATACACTCTATACCCTACACTCTATACCATACACTCTATACCCTACACTCTATACCCTACACTCTACACCCTACACTCTATACCTTACACTCTATACCCTACACTCTATACCCTACAATCTAAACTCTACACCCTACACTCTACACTCTATACCCTACACTCTATAATATACACTCTATACCCTACACTCTATACCCTACACTCTATACCCTACACTCAACACTCTATACCCTACACTCTATACCCTACACTCTATACCCTACACTCTACACTCTATACCCTACACTCTATACCCTACACTCTATACCCTACACTCTATACCCTACACTCTATACCCTACACTCTACACTCTATACCCTACACTCTATACCCTACACTCTACACTCTATACCCTACACTCTACACTCTATACCCTACACTCTATACCCTACACTCTATACCCTACACTCTACACTCTATACCCTACACTCTATACCCTACACTCTACACTCTATACCCTACACTCTATACCCTACACTCTACACTCTATACCCTACACTCTATACCCTACACTCTATATCCTACACTCTATGCCCTACACTCTATACCCTACACTCTATACCCTACACTCTATACCCTACACTCTACACTCTATACCCTAAACTCTATACCCTACACTCTATACCCTACACTCTAATCCCTACACTCTACCCTCTATACCCTACACTCTATACCCTACACTCCATACCTTACACTCTACACTCTATTCCCTACACTCTATACCCTACACTCTATACCCTACACTCTATACCCTACACTCTATACCCAACACTCAACACCCTACACTCTATACCCTACACTCTATACCATACACTCTATACCCTACACTCTACACTCTATACCCTACACTCTAAACTCTATACCCTACACTCTATACCCTACACTCTATACCCTACACTCTACACTCTATACCCTACACTCTATACCCTACACTCTATACCCTACACTCTATACCCTACACTCTATACCCTACACTCTACACTCTATACCCTACACTCTATACCCTACACTCTACACTCTATACCCTACACTCTATACCCTACACTCTATGCCCTACACTCTATACCCTACACTCTATACCCTACACTCTATACCCTACACTCTATACCCTACACTCTATACCCTACACTCTACACTCTATACCCTACACTCTATACCTTACACTCTACACTCTATACCCTACACTCTATACCCTACACTCTAATCCCTACACTCTACACTCTATACCCTACACTCTATACCCTACACTCTATACCCTACACTCTACACTCTATACCCTACACTCTATATCCTACACTCTACACTCTATACCCTACACTCTATACCATACACTCTATACCCTACACTCTATACCATACACTCTATACCCTACACTCTATACCCTACACTCTACACCCTACACTCTATACCTTACACTCTATACCCTACACTCTATACCCTACAATCTAAACTCTACACCCTACACTCTACACTCTATACCCTACACTCTATAATATACATTCTATACCCTACACTCTATACCCTACACTCTATACCCTACACTCTACACTCTATACCCTACACTCTATAACATACACTCTATACCCTACACTCTATACCCTACACTCTACACTCTATACCCTACACTCTATACCATACAATCTATACCCTACACTCTACACTCTATACCCTACACTCTATACCCTACACTCTACACTCTGTACCCTACACTCTATACCCTACACTCTAATCCCTACACTCTACACTCTATACCCTACACTCTATACCCTTCACTCTATACCCTACACTCTACACTCTATACCCTACACTCTATATCCTACACTACACTCTATACCCTACACTCTATGCCATACACTCTATACCCTACACTCTATACCATACACTCTATACCCTACACTCTATACCCTACACTCTACACCCTACACTCTATACCTTACACTCTATACCCTACACTCTATACCCTACAATCTAAACTCTACACCCTACACTCTACACTCTATACCCTACACTCTATAATATACACTCTATACCCTACACTCTATACCCTACACTCTATACCCTACACTCTACACTCTATACCCTACACTCTATAACATACACTCTATACCCTACACTCTATACCCTACACTCTACACTCTATACCCTACACTCTATACCATACAATCTATACCCTACACTCTATACCATACACTCTATACAATACACTCTATACCCTACACTCTACACCCTACACTCTATATATTACACTCTATACCCTACACTCTATACCCTACAATCTAAACTCTATACCCTACACTCTACACTCTATACCCTACACTCTATAACATACACTCTATACCCTACACTCTATACCCTACACTCTATACCATACACTCTACACTCTATACCCTACACTCTATACCATACACTCTACACCATATACTCTATAGCATACACTCTATACCCTACACTCTACACTCTATACCCTACACTCTATACCCAACACTCTATACCCTACACTATACACTCGTTACCCTACACTCTACACTTTATACCCTACACTCTATACCCTACACTCTATACCCTACACTCTATACCCTACACTCTACACTCTATACACTACACTCTATAGCCTACACTCTACAATCTATACCCTACACTCTATACCCTACACTCTATAGCCTACAGTCTATACCCTACACTCTATACCCTACACTCTACACTCTATACCTTACACTCTACACTCTATTCCCTACACTCTATACCCTA
The DNA here is from genome assembly GCF_032444005.1 of Ranitomeya imitator. Taxonomy (NCBI): domain Eukaryota; kingdom Metazoa; phylum Chordata; class Amphibia; order Anura; family Dendrobatidae; genus Ranitomeya; species Ranitomeya imitator. Next base: position 398,438 of record NW_027194762.1, on the reverse strand, counting down.
CACTCTATACCCTACACTTTATACCCTACACTCTATACCCTACACTCTACACCCTACACTCTATACCCCACACTCTATACCATACACTCTATACCCTACAGTCTACACTCTATACCCTACACTCTACACCCTACACTCTATACCCTACACTCTAATCCCTACACTCTACACTCTATACCCTACACTCTATACCCTACACTCTACACTCTATACCTTACACTCTACACTCTATTCCCTACACTCTATACCCTACACTCTATACCCTACACTCTATACCCTACACTCTACACTATATACCCTACACTCTATACCATACACTCTATACCCTACACTCTACACTCTATACCCTACACTCTATACCCTACCCTCTTTGCCCTACAACCTATACCCTACACTCTATACCCTACACTCTATACCCTACACTCTATACCATACACTCTATACCCTACACTCTACACTCTATACCCTACTGTTGTGAATTCTGTGGCTGAATTCACTCCTGTGGTCACAAGTGGTACTGCAGCTTACATAGTAACATAGTAACATAACATAGTAACATAGTAACATAGTTAGTACGGCCGAAAAAAGACATATGTCCATCCAGTTCAGCCTATATTCCATCATAATAAATACCCAGATTTACGTCCTTCTACAGAACCTAATAATTGTATGATACAATATTGTTCTGCTCCAGGAAGACATCCAGGCCTCTCTTGAACCCCTCTACACCCTACACTCTATACCCTACACTCTATACCATACACTCTATACCCTACACTCTACACTCTATACCCTACACTCTACACCCTACACTCTATACCCTACACTCTAATCCCTACACTCTACACTCTATACCCTACACTCTATACCCTACACTCTACACTCTCTACCCTACACTCTCTACCCTACACTCTACACTCTATACCCTACACTCTATGCCCTACACTCTATACCCTACACTCTACACCCTACACTCTATACCCTACACTCTATACCATAGACTCTATACCCTGCACTCTACACTCTATACCTGTTAAATATTAATTATTCTTATTTTTATTCTGTACTGAGCACATTGCTTCTTGCTGACACTATGAAAAGCTATTTCTGTGTATGTAGCTCAGAGTATACGTTAACTCCATATACAGAAGACACGTGATCTGTAGAAACCATATATAAATGTCTCTTAGGAGGGGGTGGGGGGCTTTTTGTCACGTGGGACGGTCACCTCCCTTCCTTCACCATCATTCTCCATGGACATGAGACAAGACACGAGGAACAACAGCTGTTAGCTACTCCATGCCATGATGACTTCAGACTTTCACACAGACAGATGACTTCTACCATTCAGGACCCTGGAAAGATGAGTAACAGGAGAAGCGCTGATATTTACACATGGACACTCTGTTTGTAATTGTTTCATCTACCTTTTATGTTTTTGCTGCGATGGTGGATAACTCAATAAACCACTATACTTTCGTCAGAATATCATGACATTTTTCTTTTAAGAATAACGCACCTGGTTAAGTCTTGATGAGATATTTTTGAGCAATAACGATTTTTAACATTTGGCCTAGCCAGCCAGTTTTGATTTTTTGTGCTATTTTTGCGTGAATTTCCTTCTTCTTGCACACGGGGGAAGACAGAAGAGTTCCGCTAGATTGTGCAAGTATTCAGGAATTCCACTTCAAAATTTCAAGTCACAAAGATCTCACAAGAACCTACGAATGACGGAGACTAACAGGTGTTGTACGGATTGACAGCAAGCACTGGTAGTGCTGAAGAACAGACGTGCTAAAAATAGCCGTGCTGAAGTCCGGAGCCCAGCGTTGTAAAAGCAAAGGAACTACAAGCTGAGATTTCAAGGTAAGACAAATGGATTTGATAAATTCATATGCTAAATCAAGTCAGATAGACTTTGTAAGTTTGTACGGATCTAGCTTAGAAATATTTTGGTCTAATTTATTTGCAGAATGCAGAACTGCGAATTTGAATTTAGATTCTAAGCTAATGTTTAGGAAAAAAGAAAAAGAGCAACTTAAAAATATTTTACATATGGTTTATGTATTTAACGAGTTTGTGACAGAGAAGTCCAAAAAAGACAGCGTAGAAAGAATTTCTAAGGAAACTAATGATGTTCCCAAGATTGACTGTAATGAGAAGAGTGAGGAAGATGTGACACACGTGTGTGTGGCCGCCCAAGGTGACATTGACGTGTCACATGATGAAAAACAAGATGGAGGAAGCGTAGGAGAGATGACAACTGACAAAGATGATCTACGAGGGACAGATGTACAAGGGCCACTAAAAATAGACGACTCAGAGGCCCAACTCCAACTTAAATCTAGGAAAATCCTGCTAAAATTATGCAAAATCATTCCTGCATATGATGACAAAATCCATGTGTGCAGAAATTCAGAGATATTTGAGAGTTTTGCTGATAAGTTTGATTTGACTAATGTGCAGAGAAATAATTTGTTTAAAATTTGGCTTCCGGTAATCTTCTCCAGAAGACTCTCACTAAAAATGCAGACTGATGAGTTCCACGAAAAGATGACTGATGTAGAAAGATTAAGAATTTTGATTTTCTGTGGATTGAAAGAAAATTATCCAGATCTTGATATTCTTCTAAAATTGAAGATTGGCCGGGAAGAATGTACGTTTACTTTTATGGCCATTTTTGAAAGGATTTATAAATTGGTCTGTACGAATTTGAATCAACAATCCATGATAAATTGTTTTGTAAACAAATTTAAATTCTTAAATCCTGTATCTCGTATAATTGCTACACAGAAAAATTCTTTATACGAATGCGCCCAATCCCTTGATTTTTCTAGAAAACACGAGAATCTTGAAAGGAAAACACATTTTACTAAGTTTTTGAAACCAGTCAGAATTCAATCTTATCAAAAGCCAAAATCAAAATCTTCAAATCTGATCCAAAATCAAATCTATGAAGTACGAAGAAAATTACATATTTGTTACAAACCGTATGAAAAGATTCAGGAGTCTATTAAAGAAATTTCTCTGAAAGATTTAAAATCTGAAGGCTTAGATCTGTCTCTAAAGATGGCGGAAACTGACAGACGGAAGCAGGTGAGTATCCCAGGGGGAGCTCAGCTGAACACTCCATTATCGCAGCAGCTCTTCAAAGAGTCCATAGGGTTAAAACTGACCTTACTAAATACAGCATTTCAGATAATCGACAGAGAGTTACATTTTGGGATAGGAATTGGCTAAAAATGTAATTATATTATATGATGAGTTATACAATGTATTATTTATTAATATGTAATTATTCTGTTTCAATATAATTCTGCAGTTACATATATTAATATAATATACAGTAAATACTGTAGCATATTTGTATAAGTAGAGATTATATTAACTGCATTTTTATATATATAGCGAAATAATTAAAATATACTCCAGTAAAAAATATTTAGAATTACAATTAAATACATTTATTAAGTATATACATATGTATAAGATATTTAAATTATTTTGTTTTGAAATAAATATGAAATTAACCTTTATCTTTCATTTCCCTTAGAATTTTACTTTCAAAGCGAGGATTGAACAAAAAATACCTCTTTCATGAATTTATGTCTTATTTACACAGGAAGCTATATTAACTGCATGATTTTTATATATATATTTAACACTAACAAAATAAATAATATATCTAACAACCTAAAAATGTGTGTACTACATGTAAATTTTCTTTCTGTAATAATCTAAAACGTGGTTTTTTTTTCCTCCCACTGCATGGTGCATGACGTGACAGCTGTGAGTTAAGGAATATCATATAGCCTTGATTTTTAATTTTAGGAATTTTCCTCAGCCTTTACATTCAAATGGTTTCAGTAACAGGCTTGTACCGAAATAGTGTTGAAACATTCAACTCGGGTTTCTTGTAAATGGAGGAGTCCTTTCTATTAGGTTAAAACATACTGTTACATAATATTTGGGGAATATTCAAAGGAATATTAGAATACTAAATTTAATAGATTACAATGCGCATTGATTGATAATTAGGATACAATATTTTGGGTTAATATACATGTTTTTTATTCTTTGTATGTGAAATGTATTGTGAACGTCTATGTGAGTCACATGTGACAGGTGAGAGAACATATGAGCAGCTGCTGAGTGAATTTGACATGAGATGTGATGTAAGAGTGACCAGAGCGTGGAATGTGGAATGTGGAATGTGTATGCACAGTTTGACTGAGGCCTCATGATTTATGGTATGTCAGAAAAAAAAAAAAAACAACAACTTTGTGTTTAATAAATAATAAGATTCAGTTAAATTATTAGAATATTAAGATATATTTAAATATTATTATGCAACATATATTTCTTTGGTGATTATTATTTAATAAGTACAATAATACATCAATATGATTTTTCAAGGAAACCTACATTTAGAACATTTTTTCCTAATGATAATTTTTTCATATTTCAGTGTTTTTTATATTTACATAGATGAGTATACATCTTCAAACAAATATATGGCACAAGTTGATATGACAGTTATAAAAATAATTATTTTTCATTTGGGTTTTTTACAAATTAATTTTTTCATAAAATAATATTTTTTGATATTAAGGGAGAAATGTGTTTTTGATCCTGATCACATCATCACATTTCATCAATACCTCTTCTTCACACATTTTAATAAAGAAGAAATATTAATAAGGTATTATTGGGTACAATAACAATAAATATTATAAATATCATTTTTTTTCTCTTATGAAGGGTATTATATGCAAAGTTGCATAATTTCAATATTTTGGTGATCCAAGGTTATGACAACATCTACATGAGGAAAATATTAAGGGAATGTATTACTGAGACATAACCTCAGCATTTGTCATCAACATATAAAGGCCTTATTTTTATTTTTTATTCTCATTTTTATTTTTCATTTTTTTTCCACTTTTCTTTCAATTTTTATTTTTCATTCTTATTTTTCATCAAGGAAAAATCAATATTTAATAGAGTAATGTCTACAAGCATATTGCTTTATCAAATATAGTGATCATATGGTTTCATTATATAAGAAAATTTCAATTCTGAGTTAAATACAACAATTCTTTCACTCATTCATTTATTCATATATATACTTATTTTGGTTCATGGCTATACATGCTTACATATTATTGGTCTACTGAACATAATTTAATAAAGTTTTAATACTAAATATCAGCACTTGTTACATAAAAGACATACTGACATCTATGGGTTCAAAAAGAAATTACACCTATGACATAAAAATGTCCAATCACATGAAGAATATGGTTAATAATATACTATCATTTATTATTATTATTATTTTATTTTTCCAAATATAAACTCCATTTTAATATCATTTAATAATTATATGAATATTATTGATTGCTATGGTACGCTGTGATATTATAAGTTAGGGAAATTACCAGATTTGGTATAGAATAGGGAATGAAGACTTCAATCAAGATACTAAAGACGTTAATAAAGATTTTATATTTTTCTAAATTCAATTGATTCTTAAAAGTTACAAGAAGAAAAGCCGTTATCCAGAAGTTCCACAAGGTAACAATGCTATGATTTCTGAGTAATAATAGACTGTGTCAAATACAATTCATGTCACAACTACAGCATCCATCACTGACAACTGAGTACAGTATCAAAGATGAACTGTGTTATTACGTTCCAGTGGTTTCCTATCACCTATAAGACTTCCATGAAAGCTGGTGAACACTCAGGTAATTGTCAGGACGCTACAACCCTGACATATGTCCTGTGTACTAAGGACTGGTTATGGTGCTATGTTTGGCAAGGAAGAGTCAATGTAACCCTTGCTGTGCTGACCAAAGACGTCACACCTGTCCCAAGACCAGCGCGGACAATATGGAAGGATTCCAGATGATTTCCAAGGCGAGCCGATGTAAGTCCAGGTCTATAAAGGTGACACTGCACAGATATTAAAGCTACATTTCATCTATGGACTTTGTTTTCTTATCAACATTTGAATTTATGGACTTTGATTGACACATGACACACAGTCTCTACATATCTACATGCTATCATCTATTTCAAAAGACTTATAATAAAGATTGTTTTAAAAGAAGAAGACATCAATATGAAGACCAGATGACATCAGACCTGAGATGCTTCAAGTAGATATAGGGAAGTATATATATATATATTTTATATGAATATTGGTCACGGCTTACCATAACATGAATTTATATATCATTATATTATTGAGAACATATAACATTATTATTGATATTATTTATTACATCATTTTGCCAAAGAAGAAAGAAGATTTTATTAATATTTTAATTTGAGGGTTCCAATCAATGTCTGTCACCCTCAAAAGGGGGAATTGTTAAATATTAATTATTCTTATTTTTATTCTGTACTGAGCACATTGCTTCTTGCTGACACTATGAAAAGCTATTTCTGTGTATGTAGCTCAGAGTATACGTTAACTCCATATACAGAAGACACGTGATCTGTAGAAACCATATATAAATGTCTCTTAGGAGGGGGTGGGGGGCTTTTTGTCACGTGGGACGGTCACCTCCCTTCCTTCACCATCATTCTCCATGGACATGAGACAAGACACGAGGAACAACAGCTGTTAGCTACTCCATGCCATGATGACTTCAGACTTTCACACAGACAGATGACTTCTACCATTCAGGACCCTGGAAAGATGAGTAACAGGAGAAGCGCTGATATTTACACATGGACACTCTGTTTGTAATTGTTTCATCTACCTTTTATGTTTTTGCTGCGATGGTGGATAACTCAATAAACCACTATACTTTCGTCAGAATATCATGACATTTTTCTTTTAAGAATAACGCACCTGGTTAAGTCTTGATGAGATATTTTTGAGCAATAACGATTTTTAACAATACCCTACACTCTACACCCTACACTCTATACCCTACACTCTAATCCCTACACTCTACACTCTATACCCTACACTCTACACTCTTTACCCTGCACTCTATACCCTACACTCTATACCCTACACTCTACACTCTATACCCTACACTCTACACTCTATACCATGCACTCTATACCCTACACTCTATACCCTACACTCTATACCCTACACTCTATACCCTACACTCTACACTATATACCCTACACTCTATACCCTACACTCTATACCCTACACTCTACACTCTATACCCTACAATCTATACCCTACACTCTTTGCCCTACACTCTATACCCTACACTCTATACCCTACACTCTATACCCCACACTCTATACCATACACTCTATACCCTACACTAAACACTCTATACCCTACACTCTACACCCTACACTCTATACCCTACACTCTATACCCTACACTCTATACCCTACACTCTACACTCTATACCCTACACTCTATACCCTACACTCTATGCCCTACACTGTATATCCTACACTCTACACCCTACACTCTATACCCTACACTCTATACCATACACTCTATACCCTACACTAAACACTCTATACCCTACACTCTACACCCTACACTCTATACCCTACACTCTATACCCTACACTCTATACCCTACACTCTACACTCTATACCCTACACTTTATACCCTACACTCTATACCCTACGATCTAATCCCTACACTCTACACTCTATACCCTACACTCTATACCCTACACTCTACACTCTATACCTTACACTCTACACTCTATTCCCTACACTCTATACCCTACACTCTATACCCTACACTCTATACCCTACACTCTATACCCAACACTCTACACCCTACACTCTATACCATACACTCTATACCCTACACTCTACACTCTATACCCTACACTCTAAACTCTATACCCTACACTCTATACCCTACACTCTATACCCTACACTCTATACCCTACACTCTACACTCTATACCCTACACTCTACACTCTATACCCTACACTCTATACCCTACACTTTATACCCTACACTCTATACCCTACACTCTATACCCTACACTCTACACTCTATACCCTACACTCTATACCCTACACTCTACACTCTATACCCTACACTCTATACCCTACACTCTATGCCCTACACTCTATACCCTACACTCTATACCCTACACTCTATACCCTACACTCTACACTCTATACCCTACACTCTATACCCTACACTCTATACCCTACACTCTACACTCTATACCCTGCACTCTATACCCTACACTCTATACCCTACACTCTATACCCTACACTCTACACTCTATACCCTACACTCTATAACATACACTCTATACCCTACACTCTATACCCTACACTCTACACTCTATACCCTACACTCTATACCATACAATCTATACCCTACACTCTATACCCTACACTCTACACTCTATACCCTACACTCTATACCCTACACTCTACACTCTGTACCCTACACTCTATACCCTACACTCTAATCCCTACACTCTACACTCTATACCCTACACTCTATACCCTACACTCTATATCCTACACTCTACACTCTATACCCTACACTCTATATCCTACACTCTACACTCTATACCCTACACTCTATGCCATACACTCTATACCCTACACTCTATACCATACACTCTATACCCTACACTCTATACCCTACACTCTACACCCTACACTCTATACCTTACACTCTATACCCTACACTCTATACCCTACAATCTAAACTCTACACCCTACACTCTACACTCTATACCCTACACTCTATAATATACACTCTATACCCTACACTCTATACCCTACACTCTATACCCTACACTCTACACTCTATACCCTACACTCTATAACATACACTCTATACCCTACACTCTATACCCTACACTCTACACTCTATACCCTACACTCTATACCATACAATCTATACCCTACACTCTATACCCTACACTCTACACTCTATACCCTACACTCTATACCCTACACTCTACACTCTGTACCCTACACTCTATACCCTACACTCTAATCCCTACACTTTACACTCTATACCCTACACTCTATACCCTACACTCTATACCCTACACTCTACACTCTATACCCTACACTCTATATCCTACACTCTACACTCTATACCCTACACTCTATGCCATACACTCTATACCCTACACTCTATACCATACACTCTATACCCTACACTCTATACCCTACACTCTACACCCTACACTCTATACCTTACACTCTATACCCTACACTATATACCCTACAATCTAAACTCTACACCCTACACTCTACACTCTATACCCTACACTCTATAATATACACTCTATACCCTACACTTTATACCCTACACTCTATACCCTACACTCTACACTCTATACCCTACACTCTATAACATACACTCTATACCCTACACTCTATACCCTACACTCTACACTCTATACCCTACACTCTATACCATACAATCTATACCCTACACTCTATACCATACACTCTATACCATACACTCTACACTCTATACCCTACACTCTATACCATACACTCTACACCATATACTCTATAGCATACACTCTATACCCTACACTCTACACTCTATACCCTACACTCTATACCCAACACTCTATACCCTACACTATACACTCGTTACCCTACACTCTACACTTTATACCCTACACTCTATACCCTACACTCTATACCCTACACTCTATACCCTACACTCTACACTCTATACACTACACTCTATAGCCTACACTCTACAATCTATACCCTACACTCTATACCCTACACTCTATAGCCTACAGTCTATACCCTACACTCTATACCCTACACTCTACACTCTATACCTTACACTCTACACTCTATTCCCTACACTCTATACCCTACACTCTATACCCTACACTTTATACCCTACACTCTATACCCTACACTCTACACCCTACACTCTATACCCCACACTCTATACCATACACTCTATACCCTACAGTCTACACTCTATACCCTACACTCTACACCCTACACTCTATACTCTACACTCTAATCCCTACACTCTACACTCTATACCCTACACTCTATACCCTACACTCTACACTCTATACCTTACACTCTACACTCTATTCCCTACACTCTATACCCTACACTCTATACCCTACACTCTATACCCTACACTCTACACTATATACCCTACACTCTATACCATACACTCTATACCCTACACTCTACACTCTATACCCTACACTCTTTGCCCTACAACCTATACCCTACACTCTATACCCTACACTCTATACCCTACACTCTATACCATACACTCTATACCCTACACTCTACACTCTATACCCTACTGTTGTGAATTCTGTGGCTGAATTCACTCCTGTGGTCACAAGTGGTACTGCAGCTTCTGAGCTTCCTCCCTCAGGTGTTCTGGTGAGCTCGTTAACTGCTTCATTACTTAACTCCGCCTGATGCTGCTATCCTTGCTCCTTGTCAATGTTTCAGTGTTGGATCTGAGCTTCTCCTGATTGTTCCTGTGACCTGCTGCTCTGTATAGCTAAGTGCTTTTTGTTTTTTTTGTTGCTTTTTTTCTGTCCAGCTTGTCTTTTGTTTTGCTGGAAGCTCTGAGACGCAAAGGGTGTACTGCCGTGCCGTTAGTTCGGCACGGTGGGTTTTTTTTGCCCCCTTTGCGTGGTTTTGCTTTAGGGTTTTTTGTAGACTGCAAAGTTCGCTTTACTGTCCTCGCTCTGTCCTAGAATATCGGGCCCCACTTTGCTGAATCTATTTCATCCCTACGTTTTGTCGTTTCATCTTACTCACAGTCATTATATGTGGGGGGCTGCCTTTTCCTTTGGGGAATTTCTCTGGGGCAAGTCAGGCCTATTTTTCTATCTTCAGGCTAGCTAGTTTCTTAGGCTGTGCCGAGTTGCCTAGGTAGTTGTTAGGCGCTATCCACAGCCGCTTTTAGTTGTGTTTAGGATAGGATCAGGTGTGCAGTCTACAGAGTTTCCACGTCTCAGAGCTCGTTCTTGTATTTTTGGGTATTTGTCAGATCACTGTGTGCGCTCTGATTGCTAAGCACACTGTGTTTCTGGATTGCCTTCATAACACCTGTCATTAGCAAACATAACACCCTACACTCTACACCCTACACTCTATACCCTACACTCTATGCCCTACACTCTATACCCTACACTCTACACCCTACACTCTATACCCTACACTCTATACCATACACTCTATACCCTACACTCTACACTCTATACCCTACACTCTACACCCTACACTCTATACCCTACACTCTAATCCCTACACTCTACACTCTATACCCTACACTCTATACCCTACACTCTACACTCTCTACCCTACACTCTCTACCCTACACTCTACACTCTATACCCTACACTCTATGCCCTACACTCTATACCCTACACTCTACACCCTACACTCTATACCCTACACTCTAATCCCTACACTCTACACTCTATACCCTACACTCTACACTCTTTACCCTGCACTCTATACCCTACACTCTATACCCTACACTCTACACTCTATACCCTACACTCTACACTCTATACCCTGCACTCTATACCCTACACTCTATACCCTACACTCTATACCCTACACTCTATACCCTACACTCTACACTATATACCCTACACTCTATACCCTACACTCTATACTCTACACTCTACACTCTATACCCTACACTCTATACCCTACACTCTTTGCCCTACACTCTATACCCTACACTCTATACCCTACACTCTATACCCCACACTCTATACCATACACTCTATACCCTACACTAAACACTCTATACCCTACACTCTACACCCTACACTCTATACCCTACACTCTATACCCTACACTCTATACCCTACACTCTACACTCTATACCCTACACTCTATGCCCTACACTCGATATCCTACACTCTACACCCTACACTCTATACCCTACACTCTATACCATACACTCTATACCCTACACTAAACACTCTATACCCTACACTCTACACCCTACACTCTATACCCTACACTCTATACCCTACACTCTATACCCTACACTCTACACTCTATACCCTACACTTTATACCCTACACTCTATACCCTACGATCTAATCCCTACACTCTACACTCTATATCCTACACTCTATACCCTACACTCTACACTCTATACCTTACACTCTACACTCTATTCCCTACACTCTATACCCTACACTCTATACCCTACACTCTATACCCTACACTCTATACCCAACACTCTACACCCTACACTCTATACCATACACTCTATACCCTACACTCTACACTCTATACCCTACACTCTACACTCTATACCCTACACTCTATACCCTACACTTTATACCCTACACTCTATACCCTACACTCTATACCTTACACTCTACACTCTATTCCCTACACTCTATACCCTACACTCTAAACTCTATACCCTACACTCTATACCCTACACTCTATACCCTACACTCTATACCCTACACTCTATACCCTACACTCTACACTCTATACCCTACACTCTACACTCTATACCCTACACTCTATACCCTACACTTTATACCCTACACTCTATACCCTACACTCTATACCCTACACTCTACACTCTATACCCTACACTCTATACCCTACACTCTACACTCTATACCCTACACTCTATACCCTACACTCTATGCCCTACACTCTATACCCTACACTCTATACCCTACACTCTATACCCTACACTCTACACTCTATACCCTACACTCTATACCCTACACTCTATACCCTACACTCTACACTCTATACCCTACACTCTATACCCTACACTCTATACCCTACACTCTATACCCTACACTCTACACTCTATACCCTACACTCTATACCCTACACTCTACACTCTATACCCTACACTCTATACCCTACACTCTTATCCCTACACTCTACACTCTATACCCTACACTCTATACCCTACACTCTATACCCTACACTCTACACTCTATACCCTACACTCTATATCCTACACTCTACACTCTATACCCTACACTCTATACCATACAATCTATACCCTACACTCTATACCATACACTCTATACAATACACTCTATACCCTACACTCTATACCCTACACTCTACACCCTACACTCTATACATTACACTCTATACCCTACACTCTATACCCTACAATCTAATATCTATAGCCTACACTCTACGCTCTATACCCTACACTCTATAACATACACTCTATACCCTACACTCTATACCCTACACTCTATACCATACACTCTACACTCTATACCCTACACTCTATACCATACACTCTACACCATATACTCTATAGCATACACTCTATACCCTACACTCTACACTCTATACCCTACACTCTATACCCTACACTCTATACAATACACTATACACTATATACCCTACACTCTACACTTTATACCCTACACTCTATACCCTACACTCTATACCCTACACTCTATACCCTACACTCTACACTCTATACACTACACTCTATAGCCTACACTCTACAATCTATACCCTTCACTCTATACCCTACACTCTATAGCCTACAGTCTATACCCTACACTCTATACCCTACACTCTACACTCTATACCTTACACTCTACACTCTATTCCCTACACTCTATACCCTACACTCTATACCCTACACTTTATACCCTACACTCTATACCCTACACTCTACACCCTGCACTCTATACCCCACAGTCTATACCATACACTCTATACCCTACACTCTACACTCTATACCCTACACTCTACACCCTACACTCTATACCCTACACTCTAATCCCTACACTCTACACTCTATACCCTACACTCTATACCCTACACTCTACACTCTATACCTTACACTCTACACTCTATTCCCTACACTCTATACCCTACACTCTATATCCTACACTCTACACTCTATACCCTACACTCTATACCATACAATCTATACCCTACACTCTATACCATACACTCTATACAATACACTCTATACCCTACACTCTATACCCTACACTCTACACCCTACACTCTATACATTACACTCTATACCCTACACTCTATACCCTACAATCTAAACTCTATACCCTACACTCTACACTCTATACCCTACACTCTATAACATACACTCTATACCCTACACTCTATACCCTACACTCTATACCATACACTCTACACTCTATACTCTACACTCTATACCATACACTCTACACCATATACTCTATAGCATACACTCTATACCCTACACTCTACACTCTATACCCTACACTCTATACCCTACACTCTATACAATACACTATACACTATATACCCTACACTCTACACTTTATACTCTACACTTTATACCCTACACTCTATACCCTACACTCTACACTCTATACACTACACTCTATAGCCTACACTCTACAATCTATACCCTTCACTCTATACCCTACACTCTATACCCTACAGTCTATACCCTACACTCTATACCCTACACTCTACACTCTATACCTTACACTCTACACTCTATACCCTACACTCTATACCCTACACTCTATACCCTACACTTTATACCCTACACTCTATACCCTACACTCTACACCGTACACTCTATACACCACACTCTATACCATACACTCTATACCCTACACTCTACACTCTATACCCTACACTCTACACCCTACACTCTATACCCTACACTCTAATCACTACACTCTACACTCTATACCCTACACTCTATACCCTACACTCTACACTCTATACCTTACAATCTACACTCTATTCCCTACACTCTATACCCTACACTCTATTCCCTACACTCTATACCCTACACTCTACACTATATACCCTACACTCTATACCATACACTCTATACCCTACACTCTACACTCTATACCCTACACTCTATACCCTACACTCTTTGCCCTACACTCTATACCCTACACTCTATACCCTAAACTCTATACCCTACACTCTATACCATCACTCTATACCCTACACTCTACACTCTATACCCTACACTCTACACCCTACACTCTATACCCTACACTCTATGCCCTACACTCTATACCCTACACTCTACACCCTACATTCTATACCCTACACTCTACACCCTACACTCTATACCCTACACTCTATACCATACACTCTATACCCTACACTCTACACTCTATACCCTACACTCTACACCCTACACTCTATACCCTACACTCTAATCCCTACACTCTACACTCTATACCCTACACTCTATACCCTACACTCTACACTCTATACCCTACACTCTATACCCTACACTCTATACCCTACACTCTATACCCTACACTCTATACCCTACACTCTACACTCTATACCCTACACTCTATGCCCTACACTCTATACCCTACACTCTACACCCTACACTCTATACCCTACACTCTATACCATACACTCTATACCCTGCACTCTACACTCTATACCCTACACTCTACACCCTACACTCTATACCTTACACTCTAATCCCTACACTCTACACTCTATACCCTACACTCTACACTCTTTACCCAACACTCTATACCCTACACTCTATACCCTACACTCTATACCCTACACTCTACACTCTATACCCTAGGGACTCTATACTCTATACCCGGCACTCTATACCCGGCACTCTATACCCTACACTCTATACCCTACACTCTATACCCTACACTCTACACTATATACCCTACACTCTATACCCTACACTCTATACCCTACACTCTACACTCTATACCCTACACTCTATACCCTACACTCTTTGCCCTACACTCTATACCCTACACTCTATACCCTACACTCTATACCCCACATTCTATACCATACACTCCATACCCAACACCCTACACTCTATACCCTACACTCTATACCCTACACTCTATGCCCTACACTCTATACCCTACACTCTACACCCTACACTTTATACCCTACACTCTATACCATACACTCTATACCCTACACTCTACACTCTATACCCTACACTCTACACCCTACACTCTAGACCCTACACTCTAATCCCTACACTCTACACTCTATACCCTACACTCTATACCCTACACTCTACACTCTCTACCTTACACTCTCTACCCTACACTCTATACCCTACACTCTATACCCTACACTCTACACTCTATACCCTACACTCTACACTCTATACCCTACACCCTACACTCTATACCCGGCACTCTATACCCTACACTCTATACCCTACACTCTATACCCTACACTCTACACTATATACCCTACACTCTATACCCTACACTCTATACCCTACACTCTACACTCTATACCCTACACTCTATACCCTACACTCTTTGCCCTACACTCTATACCCTACACTCTATACCCTACACTCTATACCCCACATTCTATACCATACACTCCATACCCAACACCCTACACTCTATACCCTACACTCTATACCCTACACTCTATGCCCTACACTCTATACCCTACACTCTACACCCTACACTCTATACCCTACACTCTATACCATACACTCTATACCCTACACTCTACACTCTATACCCTACACTCTACACCCTACACTCTAGACCCTACACTCTAATCCCTACACTCTACACTCTATACCCTACACTCTATACCCTACACTCTACACTCTCTACCTTACACTCTCTACCCTACACTCTATACCCTACACTCTATACCCTACACTCTACACTCTATACCCTACACTCTACACTCTATACCCTACACTCTATACCCTACACTCTACACCCTACACTCTATACCCTACACTCTATACCCTACACTCTCCACTCTATACCCTACACTCTATACCCTACACTCTATACCCTACACTCTACACTCTATACCCTACACTCTATACCCTACACACTATGCCCTACACTCTATACCCTACACTCTACACCCTACACTCTATACCATACACTCTATACCGTACACTCTATACCCTACACTCTATACCCTACACTCTACACCCTACACTCTATACCTTACACAATACACTCTATACCCTACACTCTATACCCTACACTCTATGCCCTACACTCTATACCCTACACTCTATACCATACACTCTATACCCTACACTCTATACCGTACACTCTATACCCTACACTCTATACCCTACACTCTATACCCTACACTCTACACCCTACACTCTATACCTTACACTCTATACCCTACACTCTATACCCTACACTCTAAACTCTATACCCTACACTCTACACTCTATACCCTAGGGACTCTATACTCTATACCCGGCACTCTATACCCGGCACTCTATACCCTACACTCTATACCCTACACTCTATACCCTACACTCTACACTATATACCCTACACTCTATACCCTACACTCTATACCCTACACTCTACACTCTATACCCTACACTCTATACCCTACACTCTTTGCCCTACACTCTATACCCTACACTCTATACCCTACACTCTACACCCTACACTCTATACCATACACTCTATACCGTACACTCTATACCCTACACTCTATACCCTACACTCTACACCCTACACTCTATACCTTACACAATACACTCTATACCCTACACTCTATACCCTACACTCTATGCCCTACACTCTATACCCTACACTCTATACCATACACTCTATACCCTACACTCTATACCGTACACTCTATACCCTACACTCTATACCCTACACTCTATACCCTACACTCTACACCCTACACTCTATACCTTACACTCTATACCCTACACTCTATACCCTACACTCTAAACTCTATACCCTACACTCTACACTCTATACCCTAGGGACTCTATACTCTATACCCGGCACTCTATACCCGGCACTCTATACCCTACACTCTATACCCTACACTCTATACCCTACACTCTACACTATATACCCTACACTCTATACCCTACACTCTATACCCTACACTCTACACTCTATACCCTACACTCTATACCCTACACTCTTTGCCCTACACTCTATACCCTACACTCTATACCCTACACTCTACACCCTACACTCTATACCTTACACAATACACTCTATACCCTACACTCTATACCCTACACTCTATGCCCTACACTCTATACCCTACACTCTATACCATACACTCTATACCCTACACTCTATACCGTACACTCTATACCCTACACTCTATACCCTACACTCTATACCCTACACTCTACACCCTACACTCTATACCTTACACTCTATACCCTACACTCTATACCCTACACTCTAAACTCTATACCCTACACTCTACACTCTATACCCTAGGGACTCTATACTCTATACCCGGCACTCTATACCCGGCACTCTATACCCTACACTCTATACCCTACACTCTATACCCTACACTCTACACTATATACCCTACACTCTATACCCTACACTCTACACTCTATACCCTACACTCTATACCCTACACTCTATACCCTACACTCTACACTATATACCCTACACTCTATACCCTACACTCTATACCCTACACTCTACACTCTATACCCTACACTCTATACCCTACACTCTATGCCCTACACTCTATACCCTACACTCTACACCCTACACTCTATACCCTACACTCTATACCATACACTCTATACCCTACACTCTACACTCTATACCCTACACTCTACACCCTACACTCTAGACCCTACACTCTAATCCCTACACTCTACACTCTATACCCTACACTCTATACCCTACACTCTACACTCTCTACCTTACACTCTCTACCCTACACTCTATACCCTACACTCTATACCCTACACTCTACACTCTATACCCTACACTCTACACTCTATACCCTACACCCTACACTCTATACCCGGCACTCTATACCCTACACTCTATACCCTACACTCTATACCCTACACTCTACACTATATACCCTACACTCTATACCCTACACTCTATACCCTACACTCTACACTCTATACCCTACACTCTATACCCTACACTCTTTGCCCTACACTCTATACCCTACACTCTATACCCTACACTCTATACCCCACATTCTATACCATACACTCCATACCCAACACCCTACACTCTATACCCTACACTCTATACCCTACACTCTATGCCCTACACTCTATACCCTACACTCTACACCCTACACTCTATACCCTACACTCTATACCATACACTCTATACCCTACACTCTACACTCTATACCCTACACTCTACACCCTACACTCTAGACCCTACACTCTAATCCCTACACTCTACACTCTATACCCTACACTCTATACCCTACACTCTACACTCTCTACCTTACACTCTCTACCCTACACTCTATACCCTACACTCTATACCCTACACTCTACACTCTATACCCTACACTCTACACTCTATACCCTACACTCTATACCCTACACTCTACACCCTACACTCTATACCCTACACTCTATACCCTACACTCTCCACTCTATACCCTACACTCTATACCCTACACTCTATACCCTACACTCTACACTCTATACCCTACACTCTATACCCTACACACTATGCCCTACACTCTATACCCTACACTCTACACCCTACACTCTATACCATACACTCTATACCGTACACTCTATACCCTACACTCTATACCCTACACTCTACACCCTACACTCTATACCTTACACAATACACTCTATACCCTACACTCTATACCCTACACTCTATGCCCTACACTCTATACCCTACACTCTATACCATACACTCTATACCCTACACTCTATACCGTACACTCTATACCCTACACTCTATACCCTACACTCTATACCCTACACTCTACACCCTACACTCTATACCTTACACTCTATACCCTACACTCTATACCCTACACTCTAAACTCTATACCCTACACTCTACACTCTATACCCTACACTCTATACCCTACACTCTATACCCTACACTCTACACTCTACACCCTACACTCTATACCCTACACTCTATACCCTACACTCTACACTCTATACCCTACACTCTATACCCTACACTCTATACCCTACACTCTACACTCTATACCCTACACTCTATACCCTACACTCTATACCCTACACTCTACACTCTACACCCTACACTCTATACCCTACACTCTATACCCTACACTCTACACTCTATACCCTACACTCTATACCCTACACTCTATACCCTACACTCTACACTCTATACCCTACACTCTATACCCTACACTCTATGCCCTACACTCTATACCCTACACTCTATACCCTACACTCTATACCCTACACTCTACACTCTATACCCTACACTCTATTCCCTACACTCTATACCCTACACTCTACACTCTATACCCTACACTCTATACCCTACACTCTATACCCTACACTCTACACTCTATACCCTACACTCTATACCCTACACTCTATGCCCTACACTCTATACCCTACACTTTACACCCTACATTCTATACCCTACACTCTACACCCTACACTCTATACCCTACACTCTATACCATACACTCTATACCCTACACTCTACACTCTATACCCTACACTCTACACCCTACACTCTATACCCTACACTCTAATCCCTACACTCTACACTCTATACCCTACACTCTATACCCTACACTCTACACTCTCTACCCTACACTCTCTACCCTACACTCTATACCCTACACTCTACACTCTATACCCTACACTCTACACTCTATACCCTACACTCTATACCCTACACTCTATACCCTACACTCTATACCCTACACTCTACACTCTATACCCTACACTCTATGCCCTACACTCTATACCCTACACTCTACACCCTACACTCTATACCCTACACTCTATACCATACACTCTATACCCTGCACTCTACACTCTATACCCTACACTCTACACCCTACACTCTATACCTTACACTCTAATCCCTACACTCTACACTCTATACCCTACACTCTACACTCTTTACCCAACACTCTATACCCTACACTCTATACCCTACACTCTATACCCTACACTCTACACTCTATACCCTACACTCTACACTCTATACCCTGCACTCTATACCCTACACTCTATACCCTACACTCTATACCCTACACTCTACACTATATACCCTACACTCTATACCCTACACTCTATACCCTACACTCTACACTCTATACCCTACACTCTATACCCTACACTCTTTGCCCTACACTCTATACCCTACACTCTATACCCTACACTCTATACCCCACACTCTATACCATACACTCCATACCCAACACTCTACACTCTATACCCTACACTCTATACCCTACACTCTATGCCCTACACTCTATACCCTACACTCTACACCCTACACTCTATACCCTACACTCTATACCATACACTCTATACCCTACACTCTACACGCTATACCCTACACTCTACACCCTACACTCTAGACCCTACACTCTAATCCCTACACTCTACACTCTATACCCTACACTCTATACCCTACACTCTACACTCTCTACCTTACACTCTCTACCCTACACTCTATACCCTACACTCTATACCCTACACTCTACACTCTATACCCTACACTCTACACTCTATACCCTACACTCTATACCCTACACTCTACACCCTACACTCTATACCCTACACTCTATACCCTACACTCTCCACTCTATACCCTACACTCTATACCCTACACTCTATACCCTACACTCTACACTCTATACCCTACACTCTATACCCTACACACTATGCCCTACACTCTATACCCTACACTCTACACCCTACACTCTATACCCTACACTCTATACCGTACACTCTATACCCTACACTCTATACCCTACACTCTATACCCTACACTCTACACCCTACACTCTATACCTTACACAATACACTCTATACCCTACACTCTATACCCTACACTCTATGCCCTACACTCTATACCCTACACTCTATACCATACACTCTATACCCTACACTCTATACCGTTCACTCTATACCCTACACTCTATACCCTACACTCTATACCCTACACTCTACACCCTACACTCTATACCTTACACTCTATACCCTACACTCTATACCCTACACTCTAAACTCTATACCCTACACTGTACACTCTATACCCTACACTCTATACCCTACACTCTATACCCTACACTCTACACTCTACACCCTACACTCTATACCCTACACTCTATACCCTACACTCTACACTCTATACCCTACACTCTATACCCTACACTCTATACCCTACACTCTACACTCTATACCCTACACTCTATACCCTACACTCTATACCCTACACTCTACACTCTACACCCTACACTCTATACCCTACACTCTATACCCTACACTCTACACTCTATACCCTACACTCTATACCCTACACTCTATACCCTACACTCTACACTCTATACCCTACACTCTATACCCTACACTCTATGCCCTACACTCTATACCCTACACTCTATACCCTACACTCTATACCCTACACTCTACACTCTATACCCTACACTCTATTCCCTACACTCTATACCGTACACTCTACACTCTATACCCTACACTCTATACCCTACACTCTATACCCTACACTATACACTCTATACCCTACACTCTATACCCTACACTCTATGCCCTACACTCTATACCCTACACTCTATACCCTACACTCTATACCCTACACTCTACACTCTATACCCTACACTCTATACCCTACACTCTATACCCTACACTCTACACTCTATACCCTACACTCTATGCCCTACACTCTATACCCTACACTCTATACCCTACACTCTACACTCTATACCCTACACTCTATACCCTACACTCTATACCCTACACTCTAAACTCTATACCCTACACTCTATACCCTACACTCTATGCCCTACACTCTATACCCTACACTCTATACCCTACACTCTATACCCTACACTCTATACCCTACACTCTACACTCTATACCCTACACTCTATACCCTACACTCTATACCCTACACTCTAATCCCTACACTCTACACTCTATACCCTGCACTCTATACCCTACACTCTATACCCTACACTCTATACCCTACACTCTACACTCTATACCCTACACTCTATAACATACACTCTATACCCTACACTCTATACCCTACACTCTACACTCTATACCCTACACTCTATACCATACAATCTATACCCTACACTCTATACCCTACACTCTACACTCTATACCCTACACTCTATACCCTACACTCTACACTCTGTACCCTACACTCTATACCCTACACTCTAATCCCTACACTCTACACTCTATACCCTACACTCTATACCCTACACTCTATATCCTACACTCTACACTCTATACCCTACACTCTATATCCTACACTCTACACTCTATACCCTACACTCTATGCCATACACTCTATACCCTACACTCTATACCATACACTCTATACCCTACACTCTATACCCTACACTCTACACCCTACACTCTATACCTTACACTCTATACCCTACACTCTATACCCTACAATCTAAACTCTACACCCTACACTCTACACTCTATACCCTACACTCTATAATATACACTCTATACCCTACACTCTATACCCTACATTCTATACCCTACACTCTACACTCTATACCCTACACTCTATAACATACACTCTATACCCTACACTCTATACCCTACACTCTACACTCTATACCCTACACTCTATACCATACAATCTATACCCTACACTCTATACCCTACACTCTACACTCTATACCCTACACTCTATACCCTACACTCTACACTCTGTACCCTACACTCTATACCCTACACTCTAATCCCTACACTCTACACTCTATACCCTACACTCTATACCCTACACTCTATACCCTACACTCTACACTCTATACCCTACACTCTATATCCTACACTCTACACTCTATACCCTACACTCTATGCCATACACTCTATACCCTACACTCTATACCATACACTCTATACCCTACACTCTATACCCTACACTCTACACCCTACACTCTATACCTTACACTCTATACCCTACACTATATACCCTACAATCTAAACTCTACACCCTACACTCTACACTCTATACCCTACACTCTATAATATACACTCTATACCCTACACTTTATACCCTACACTCTATACCCTACACTCTACACTCTATACCCTACACTCTATAACATACACTCTATACCCTACACTCTATACCCTACACTCTACACTCTATACCCTACACTCTATACCATACAATCTATACCCTACACTCTATACCATACACTCTATACCATACACTCTACACTCTATACCCTACACTCTATACCATACACTCTACACCATATACTCTATAGCATACACTCTATACCCTACACTCTACACTCTATACCCTACACTCTATACCCAACACTCTATACCCTACACTATACACTCGTTACCCTACACTCTACACTTTATACCCTACACTCTATACCCTACACTCTATACCCTACACTCTATACCCTACACTCTACACTCTATACACTACACTCTATAGCCTACACTCTACAATCTATACCCTACACTCTATACCCTACACTCTATAGCCTACAGTCTATACCCTACACTCTATACCCTACACTCTACACTCTATACCTTACACTCTACACTCTATTCCCTACACTCTATACCCTACACTCTATACCCTACACTTTATACCCTACACTCTATACCCTACACTCTACACCCTACACTCTATACCCCACACTCTATACCATACACTCTATACCCTACAGTCTACACTCTATACCCTACACTCTACACCCTACACTCTATACTCTACACTCTAATCCCTACACTCTACACTCTATACCCTACACTCTATACCCTACACTCTACACTCTATACCTTACACTCTACACTCTATTCCCTACACTCTATACCCTACACTCTATACCCTACACTCTATACCCTACACTCTACACTATATACCCTACACTCTATACCATACACTCTATACCCTACACTCTACACTCTATACCCTACACTCTTTGCCCTACAACCTATACCCTACACTCTATACCCTACACTCTATACCCTACACTCTATACCATACACTCTATACCCTACACTCTACACTCTATACCCTACTGTTGTGAATTCTGTGGCTGAATTCACTCCTGTGGTCACAAGTGGTACTGCAGCTTCTGAGCTTCCTCCCTCAGGTGTTCTGGTGAGCTCGTTAACTGCTTCATTACTTAACTCCGCCTGATGCTGCTATCCTTGCTCCTTGTCAATGTTTCAGTGTTGGATCTGAGCTTCTCCTGATTGTTCCTGTGACCTGCTGCTCTGTATAGCTAAGTGCTTTTTGTTTTTTTTGTTGCTTTTTTTCTGTCCAGCTTGTCTTTTGTTTTGCTGGAAGCTCTGAGACGCAAAGGGTGTACTGCCGTGCCGTTAGTTCGGCACGGTGGGTTTTTTTTGCCCCCTTTGCGTGGTTTTGCTTTAGGGTTTTTTGTAGACTGCAAAGTTCGCTTTACTGTCCTCGCTCTGTCCTAGAATATCGGGCCCCACTTTGCTGAATCTATTTCATCCCTACGTTTTGTCGTTTCATCTTACTCACAGTCATTATATGTGGGGGGCTGCCTTTTCCTTTGGGGAATTTCTCTGGGGCAAGTCAGGCCTATTTTTCTATCTTCAGGCTAGCTAGTTTCTTAGGCTGTGCCGAGTTGCCTAGGTAGTTGTTAGGCGCTATCCACAGCCGCTTTTAGTTGTGTTTAGGATAGGATCAGGTGTGCAGTCTACAGAGTTTCCACGTCTCAGAGCTCGTTCTTGTATTTTTGGGTATTTGTCAGATCACTGTGTGCGCTCTGATTGCTAAGCACACTGTGTTTCTGGATTGCCTTCATAACACCTGTCATTAGCAAACATAACACCCTACACTCTACACCCTACACTCTATACCCTACACTCTATGCCCTACACTCTATACCCTACACTCTACACCCTACACTCTATACCCTACACTCTATACCATACACTCTATACCCTACACTCTACACTCTATACCCTACACTCTACACCCTACACTCTATACCCTACACTCTAATCCCTACACTCTACACTCTATACCCTACACTCTATACCCTACACTCTACACTCTCTACCCTACACTCTCTACCCTACACTCTACACTCTATACCCTACACTCTATGCCCTACACTCTATACCCTACACTCTACACCCTACACTCTATACCCTACACTCTAATCCCTACACTCTACACTCTATACCCTACACTCTACACTCTTTACCCTGCACTCTATACCCTACACTCTATACCCTACACTCTACACTCTATACCCTGCACTCTATACCCTACACTCTATACCCTACACTCTATACCCTACACTCTATACCCTACACTCTACACTATATACCCTACACTCTATACCCTACACTCTATACCCTACACTCTACACTCTATACCCTACACTCTATACCCTACACTCTTTGCCCTACACTCTATACCCTACACTCTATACCCTACACTCTATACCCCACACTCTATACCATACACTCTATACCCTACACTAAACACTCTATACCCTACACTCTACACCCTACACTCTATACCCTACACTCTATACCCTACACTCTATACCCTACACTCTACACTCTATACCCTACACTCTATACCCTACACTCTATGCCCTACACTCTATATCCTACACTCTACACCCTACACTCTATACCCTACACTCTATACCATACACTCTATACCCTACACTAAACACTCTATACCCTACACTCTACACCCTACACTCTATACCCTACACTCTATACCCTACACTCTATACCCTACACTCTACACTCTATACCCTACACTTTATACCCTACACTCTATACCCTACGATCTAATCCCTACACTCTACACTCTATATCCTACACTCTATACCCTACACTCTACACTCTATACCTTACACTCTACACTCTATTCCCTACACTCTATACCCTACACTCTATACCCTACACTCTATACCCTACACTCTATACCCAACACTCTACACCCTACACTCTATACCATATACTCTATACCCTACACTCTACACTCTATACCCTACACTCTAAACTCTATACCCTACACTCTATACCCTACACTCTATACCCTACACTCTATACCCTACACTCTATACCCTACACTCTACACTCTATACCCTACACTCTACACTCTATACCCTACACTCTATACCCTACACTTTATACCCTACACTCTATACCCTACACTCTATACCCTACACTCTACACTCTATACCCTACACTCTATACCCTACACTCTACACTCTATACCCTACACTCTATACCCTACACTCTATGCCCTACACTCTATACCCTACACTCTATACCCTACACTCTATACCCTACACTCTACACTCTATACCCTACACTCTATACCCTACACTCTATACCCTACACTCTACACTCTATACCCTACACTCTATACCCTACACTCTATACCCTACACTCTATACCCTACACTCTACACTCTATACCCTACACTCTATACCCTACACTCTACACTCTATACCCTACACTCTATACCCTACACTCTTATCCCTACACTCTACACTCTATACCCTACACTCTATACCCTACACTCTATACCCTACACTCTACACTCTATACCCTACACTCTATATCCTACACTCTACACTCTATACCCTACACTCTATACCATACAATCTATACCCTACACTCTATACCATACACTCTATACAATACACTCTATACCCTACACTCTATACCCTACACTCTACACCCTACACTCTATACATTACACTCTATACCCTACACTCTATACCCTACAATCTAATATCTATAGCCTACACTCTACGCTCTATACCCTACACTCTATAACATACACTCTATACCCTACACTCTATACCCTACACTCTATACCATACACTCTACACTCTATACCCTACACTCTATACCATACACTCTACACCATATACTCTATAGCATACACTCTATACCCTACACTCTACACTCTATACCCTACACTCTATACCCTACACTCTATACAATACACTATACACTATATACCCTACACTCTACACTTTATACCCTACACTCTATACCCTACACTCTATACCCTACACTCTATACCCTACACTCTACACTCTATACACTACACTCTATAGCCTACACTCTACAATCTATACCCTTCACTCTATACCCTACACTCTATAGCCTACAGTCTATACCCTACACTCTATACCCTACACTCTACACTCTATACCTTACACTCTACACTCTATTCCCTAAACTCTATACCCTACACTCTATACCCTACACTTTATACCCTACACTCTATACCCTACACTCTACACCCTGCACTCTATACCCCACAGTCTATACCATACACTCTATACCCTACACTCTACACTCTATACCCTACACTCTACACCCTACACTCTATACCCTACACTCTAATCCCTACACTCTACACTCTATACCCTACACTCTATACCCTACACTCTACACTCTATACCTTACACTCTACACTCTATTCCCTACACTCTATACCCTACACTCTATATCCTACACTCTACACTCTATACCCTACACTCTATACCATACAATCTATACCCTACACTCTATACCATACACTCTATACAATACACTCTATACCCTACACTCTATACCCTACACTCTACACCCTACACTCTATACATTACACTCTATACCCTACACTCTATACCCTACAATCTAAACTCTATACCCTACACTCTACACTCTATACCCTACACTCTATAACATACACTCTATACCCTACACTCTATACCCTACACTCTATACCATACACTCTACACTCTATACCCTACACTCTATACCATACACTCTACACCATATACTCTATAGCATACACTCTATACCCTACACTCTACACTCTATACCCTACACTCTATACCCTACACTCTATACAATACACTATACACTATATACCCTACACTCTACACTTTATACTCTACACTTTATACCCTACACTCTATACCCTACACTGTACACTCTATACACTACACTCTATAGCCTACACTCTACAATCTATACCCTTCACTCTATACCCT
The DNA here is from genome assembly GCF_032444005.1 of Ranitomeya imitator. Classification (NCBI taxonomy): domain Eukaryota; kingdom Metazoa; phylum Chordata; class Amphibia; order Anura; family Dendrobatidae; genus Ranitomeya; species Ranitomeya imitator. The sequence goes on along the minus strand of NW_027194762.1, from coordinate 369,483 downwards.
ACACTCTATACCCTACAGTCTATACCCTACACTCTATACCCTACACTCTACACTCTATACCTTACACTCTACACTCTATACCCTACACTCTATACCCTACACTCTATACCCTACACTTTATACCCTACACTCTATACCCTACACTCTACACCGTACACTCTATACACCACACTCTATACCATACACTCTATACCCTACACTCTACACTCTATACCCTACACTCTACACCCTACACTCTATACCCTACACTCTAATCACTACACTCTACACTCTATACCCTACACTCTATACCCTACACTCTACACTCTATACCTTACAATCTACACTCTATTCCCTACACTCTATACCCTACACTCTATTCCCTACACTCTATACCCTACACTCTACACTATATACCCTACACTCTATACCATACACTCTATACCCTACACTCTACACTCTATACCCTACACTCTATACCCTACACTCTTTGCCCTACACTCTATACCCTACACTCTATACCCTAAACTCTATACCCTACACTCTATACCATCACTCTATACCCTACACTCTACACTCTATACCCTACACTCTACACCCTACACTCTATACCCTACACTCTATGCCCTACACTCTATACCCTACACTCTACACCCTACATTCTATACCCTACACTCTACACCCTACACTCTATACCCTACACTCTATACCATACACTCTATACCCTACACTCTACACAATATACCCTACACTCTACACCCTACACTCTATACCCTACACTCTAATCCCTACACTCTACACTCTATACCCTACACTCTATACCCTACACTCTACACTCTATACCCTACACTCTACACTCTATACCCTACACTCTATACCCTACACTCTATACCCTACACTCTATACCCTACACTCTATACCCTACACTCTACACTCTATACCCTACACTCTATGCCCTACACTCTATACCCTACACTCTACACCCTACACTCTATACCCTACACTCTATACCATACACTCTATACCCTGCACTCTACACTCTATACCCTACACTCTACACCCTACACTCTATACCTTACACTCTAATCCCTACACTCTACACTCTATACCCTACACTCTACACTCTTTACCCAACACTCTATACCCTACACTCTATACCCTACACTCTATACCCTACACTCTACACTCTATACCCTAGGGACTCTATACTCTATACCCGGCACTCTATACCCGGCACTCTATACCCTACACTCTATACCCTACACTCTATACCCTACACTCTACACTATATACCCTACACTCTATACCCTACACTCTATACCCTACACTCTACACTCTATACCCTACACTCTATACCCTACACTCTTTGCCCTACACTCTATACCCTACACTCTATACCCTACACTCTATACCCCACATTCTATACCATACACTCCATACCCAACACCCTACACTCTATACCCTACACTCTATACCCTACACTCTATGCCCTACACTCTATACCCTACACTCTACACCCTACACTTTATACCCTACACTCTATACCATACACTCTATACCCTACACTCTACACTCTATACCCTACACTCTACACCCTACACTCTAGACCCTACACTCTAATCCCTACACTCTACACTCTATACCCTACACTCTATACCCTACACTCTACACTCTCTACCTTACACTCTCTACCCTACACTCTATAGCCTACACTCTATACCCTACACTCTACACTCTATACCCTACACTCTACACTCTATACCCTACACTCTATACCCGGCACTCTATACCCTACACTCTATACCCTACACTCTATACCCTACACTCTACACTATATACCCTACACTCTATACCCTACACTCTATACCCTACACTCTACACTCTATACCCTACACTCTATACCCTACACTCTTTGCCCTACACTCTATACCCTACACTCTATACCCTACACTCTATACCCCACATTCTATACCATACACTCCATACCCAACACCCTACACTCTATACCCTACACTCTATACCCTACACTCTATGCCCTACACTCTATACCCTACACTCTACACCCTACACTCTATACCCTACACTCTATACCATACACTCTATACCCTACACTCTACACTCTATACCCTACACTCTACACCCTACACTCTAGACCCTACACTCTAATCCCTACACTCTACACCCTACACTCTATACCCTACACTCTACACTCTCTACCTTACACTCTCTACCCTACACTCTATACCCTACACTCTATACCCTACACTCTACACTCTATACCCTACACTCTACACTCTATACCCTACACTCTATACCCTACACTCTACACCCTACACTCTATACCCTACACTCTATACCCTACACTCTCCACTCTATACCCTACACTCTATACCCTACACTCTATACCCTACACTCTACACTCTATACCCTACACTCTATACCCTACACACTATGCCCTACACTCTATACCCTACACTCTACACCCTACACTCTATACCATACACTCTATACCGTACACTCTATACCCTACACTCTATACCCTACACTCTACACCCTACACTCTATACCTTACACAATACACTCTATACCCTACACTCTATACCCTACACTCTATGCCCTACACTCTATACCCTACACTCTATACCATACACTCTATACCCTACACTCTATACCGTACACTCTATACCCTACACTCTATACCCTACACTCTATACCCTACACTCTACACCCTACACTCTATACCTTACACTCTATACCCTACACTCTATACCCTACACTCTAAACTCTATACCCTACACTCTACACTCTATACCCTAGGGACTCTATACTCTATACCCGGCACTCTATACCCGGCACTCTATACCCTACACTCTATACCCTACACTCTATACCCTACACTCTACACTATATACCCTACACTCTATACCCTACACTCTATACCCTACACTCTACACTCTATACCCTACACTCTATACCCTACACTCTTTGCCCTACACTCTATACCCTACACTCTATACCCTACACTCTATACCCCACATTCTATACCATACACTCCATACCCAACACCCTACACTCTATACCCTACACTCTATACCCTACACTCTATGCCCTACACTCTATACCCTACACTCTACACCCTACACTCTATACCCTACACTCTATACCATACACTCTATACCCTACACTCTACACTCTATACCCTACACTCTACACCCTACACTCTAGACCCTACACTCTAATCCCTACACTCTACACTCTATACCCTACACTCTATACCCTACACTCTACACTCTCTACCTTACACTCTCTACCCTACACTCTATACCCTACACTCTATACCCTACACTCTACACTCTATACCCTACACTCTACACTCTATACCCTACACCCTACACTCTATACCCGGCACTCTATACCCTACACTCTATACCCTACACTCTATACCCTACACTCTACACTATATACCCTACACTCTATACCCTACACTCTATACCCTACACTCTACACTCTATACCCTACACTCTATACCCTACACTCTTTGCCCTACACTCTATACCCTACACTCTATACCCTACACTCTATACCCCACATTCTATACCATACACTCCATACCCAACACCCTACACTCTATACCCTACACTCTATACCCTACACTCTATGCCCTACACTCTATACCCTACACTCTACACCCTACACTCTATACCCTACACTCTATACCATACACTCTATACCCTACACTCTACACTCTATACCCTACACTCTACACCCTACACTCTAGACCCTACACTCTAATCCCTACACTCTACACTCTATACCCTACACTCTATACCCTACACTCTACACTCTCTACCTTACACTCTCTACCCTACACTCTATACCCTACACTCTATACCCTACACTCTACACTCTATACCCTACACTCTACACTATATACCCTACACTCTATACCCTACACTCTACACCCTACACTCTATACCCTACACTCTATACCCTACACTCTCCACTCTATACCCTACACTCTATACCCTACACTCTATACCCTACACTCTACACTCTATACCCTACACTCTATACCCTACACACTATGCCCTACACTCTATACCCTACACTCTACACCCTACACTCTATACCATACACTCTATACCGTACACTCTATACCCTACACTCTATACCCTACACTCTACACCCTACACTCTATACCTTACACAATACACTCTATACCCTACACTCTATACCCTACACTCTATGCCCTACACTCTATACCCTACACTCTATACCATACACTCTATACCCTACACTCTATACCGTACACTCTATACCCTACACTCTATACCCTACACTCTATACCCTACACTCTACACCCTACACTCTATACCTTACACTCTATACCCTACACTCTATACCCTACACTCTAAACTCTATACCCTACACTCTACACTCTATACCCTACACTCTATACCCTACACTCTATACCCTACACTCTACACTCTACACCCTACACTCTATACCCTACACTCTATACCCTACACTCTACACTCTATACCCTACACTCTATACCCTACACTCTATACCCTACACTCTACACTCTATACCCTACACTCTATACCCTACACTCTATACCCTACACTCTACACTCTACACCCTACACTCTATACCCTACACTCTATACCCTACACTCTACACTCTATACCCTACACTCTATACCCTACACTCTATACCCTACACTCTACACTCTATACCCTACACTCTATACCCTACACTCTATGCCCTACACTCTATACCCTACACTCTATACCCTACACTCTATACCCTACACTCTACACTCTATACCCTACACTCTATTCCCTACACTCTATACCCTACACTCTACACTCTATACCCTACACTCTATACCCTACACTCTATACCCTACACTCTACACTCTATACCCTACACTCTATACCCTACACTCTATGCCCTACACTCTATACCCTACACTTTACACCCTACATTCTATACCCTACACTCTACACCCTACACTCTATACCCTACACTCTATACCATACACTCTATACCCTACACTCTACACTCTATACCCTACACTCTACACCCTACACTCTATACCCTACACGCTAATCCCTACACTCTACACTCTATACCCTACACTCTATACCCTACACTCTACACTCTCTACCCTACACTCTCTACCCTACACTCTATACCCTACACTCTACACTCTATACCCTACACTCTACACTCTATACCCTACACTCTATACCCTACACTCTATACCCTACACTCTACACTCTATACCCTACACTCTATGCCCTACACTCTATACCCTACACTCTACACCCTACACTCTATACCCTACACTCTATACCATACACTCTATACCCTGCACTCTACACTCTATACCCTACACTCTACACCCTACACTCTATACCTTACACTCTAATCCCTACACTCTACACTCTATACCCTACACTCTACACTCTTTACCCAACACTCTATACCCTACACTCTATACCCTACACTCTATACCCTACACTCTACACTCTATACCCTACACTCTACACTCTATACCCTGCACTCTATACCCTACACTCTATACCCTACACTCTATACCCTACACTCTACACTATATACCCTACACTCTATACCCTACACTCTATACCCTACACTCTACACTCTATACCCTACACTCTATACCCTACACTCTTTGCCCTACACTCTATACCCTACACTCTATACCCTACACTCTATACCCCACACTCTATACCATACACTCCATACCCAACACTCTACACTCTATACCCTACACTCTATACCCTACACTCTATGCCCTACACTCTATACCCTACACTCTACACCCTACACTCTATACCCTACACTCTATACCATACACTCTATACCCTACACTCTACACGCTATACCCTACACTCTACACCCTACACTCTAGACCCTACACTCTAATCCCTACACTCTACACTCTATACCCTACACTCTATACCCTACACTCTACACTCTCTACCTTACACTCTCTACCCTACACTCTATACCCTACACTCTATACCCTACACTCTACACTCTATACCCTACACTCTACACTCTATACCCTACTTTCTATACCCTACACTCTACACCCTACACTCTATACCCTACACTCTATACCCTACACTCTCCACTCTATACCCTACACTCTATACCCTACACTCTATACCCTACACTCTACACTCTATACCCTACACTCTATACCCTACACACTATGCCCTACACTCTATACCCTACACTCTACACCCTACACTCTATACCCTACACTCTATACCGTACACTCTATACCCTACACTCTATACCCTACACTCTATACCCTACACTCTACACCCTACACTCTATACCTTACACAATACACTCTATACCCTACACTCTATACCCTACACTCTATGCCCTACACTCTATACCCTACACTCTATACCATACACTCTATACCCTACACTCTATACCGTACACTCTATACCCTACACTCTATACCCTACACTCTATACCCTACACTCTACACCCTACACTCTATACCTTACACTCTATACCCTACACTCTATACCCTACACTCTAAACTCTATAACCTACACTGTACACTCTATACCCTACACTCTATACCCTACACTCTATACCCTACACTCTACACTCTACACCCTACACTCTATACCCTACACTCTATACCCTACACTCTACACTCTATACCCTACACTCTATACCCTACACTCTATACCCTACACTCTACACTCTATACCCTACACTCTATACCCTACACTCTATACCCTACACTCTACACTCTACACCCTACACTCTATACCCTACACTCTATACCCTACACTCTACACTCTATACCCTACACTCTATACCCTACACTCTATACCCTACACTCTACACTCTATACCCTACACTCTATACCCTACACTCTATGCCCTACACTCTATACCCTACACTCTATACCCTACACTCTATACCCTACACTCTACACTCTATACCCTACACTCTATTCCCTACACTCTATACCGTACACTCTACACTCTATACCCTACACTCTATACCCTACACTCTATACCCTACACTATACACTCTATACCCTACACTCTATACCCTACACTCTATGCCCTACACTCTATACCCTACACTCTATACCCTACACTCTATACCCTACACTCTACACTCTATACCCTACACTCTATACCCTACACTCTATACCCTACACTCTACACTCTATACCCTACACTCTATGCCCTACACTCTATACCCTACACTCTATACCCTACACTCTACACTCTATACCCTACACTCTATACCCTACACTCTATACCCTACACTCTAAACTCTATACCCTACACTCTATACCCTACACTCTATGCCCTACACTCTATACCCTACACTCTATACCCTACACTCTATACCCTACACTCTATACCCTACACTCTACACTCTATACCCTACACTCTATACCCTACACTCTATACCCTACACTCTAATCCCTACACTCTACACTCTATACCCTACACTCTATACCCTACACTCTAATCCCTACACTCTACACTCTATACCCTACACTCTATACCCTACACTCTACACTCTATACCTTACACTCTACACTCTATTCCCTACACTCTATACCCTACACTCTATACCCTACACTCTACACTCTATACCCTACACTCTATACCCTACACTCTATGCCCTATACTCTATACCCTACACTCTATACCCTACACTCTATACCCTACACTCTATACCCTACACTCTACACTCTATACCCTACACTCTATACCCTACACTCTATACCCTACACTCTACACTCTATACCCTACACTCTATACCCTACACTCTATGCCCTACACTCTATACCCTACACTCTATACCCTACACTCTACACTCTATACCCTACACTCTATACCCTACACTCTATACCCTACACTCTAATCCCTATACTCTACACTCTATACCCTACACTCTATACCCTACACTCTACACTCTATACCTTACATTCTACACTCTATTCCCTACACTCTATACCCTACACTCTATACCCTACACTCTATACCCTACACTCTATACCCAACACTCTACACCCTACACTCTATACCCTACACTCTATACCATACACTCTATACCCTACACTCTACACTCTATACCCTACACTCTAAACTCTATACCCTACACTCTATACCCTACACTCTATACTCTACACTCTACACTCTATACCCTACACTCTATACCCTACACTCTATACACTACACTCTATACCCTACACTCTATACCCTACACTCTATACCCTACACTCTATACCCTACACTCTACACTCTATGCCCTACCCTCTACACTCTATACCCTACACTCTACTCTCTATACCCTACACTATACACTCTATACCCTACACTCTATACCCTACACTCTATACCCTACACTCTACACTCTATGCCCTACACTCTACACTCTATACCTTACACTCTACACTCTATTCCCTACACTCTATACCCTACAGTCTATACCCTACACTCTATACCCTACACTCTACACTCTCTACCCTACACTCTCTACCCTACACTCTATACCCTACACTCTACACTCTATACCCTACACTCTACACTCTATACCCTACACTCTATACCCTACACTCTATACCCTACACTCTACACTCTATGCCCTACACTCTACACTCTATACCCTACACTCTATACCCTACACTCTATACCCTACACTCTACACTCTATACCCTACACTCTATACCCTACACTCTATGCCCTACACTCTATACCCTACACTCTATACCCTACACTCTATACCCTACACTCTACACTCTATACCCTACACTCTATACCCTACACTCTATACCCTACACTCTACACTCTATACCCTACACTCTATACCCTACACTCTATACCCTACACTCTACACTCTATACCCTACACTCTATAACCTACACTCTATGCCCTACACTCTATACCCTACACTCTATACCCTACACTCTATACCCTACACTCTATACCCTACACTCTACACTATATACCCTACACTCTATACCCTACACTCTATACCCTACACTCTACACTCTATACCCTACACTCTATACCCTACACTCTATGCCCTACACTCTATACCCTACACTCTATACCCTACACTCTATACCCTACACTCTACACTCTATACCCTACACTCTATACCCTACACTCTATACCCTACACTCTAATCCCTACACTCTACACTCTATACCCTACACTCTATACCCTACACTCTACACTCTATACCTTACACTCTACACTCTATTCCCTACACTCTATACCCTACACTCTATACCCTACACTCTATACCCTACACTCTATACCCAACACTCTATACCATACACTCTATACCCTACACTCTACACTCTATACCCTACACTCTAAACTCTATACCCTACACTCTATACCCTACACTCTATACCCTACACTCTACACTCTATACCCTACACTCTACACTCTATACCCTACACTCTATACCCTACACTCTATACCCTACACTCTATACCCTACACTCTACACTCTATACCCTACACTCTATACCCTACACTCTACACTCTATACCCTACACTCTATACCCTACACTCTATGCCCTACACTCTATACCCTACACTCTATACCCTACACTCTATACCCTACACTCTACACTCTATACCCTACATTCTATACCCTACACTCTATACCCTACACTCTACACTCTATACCCTACACTCTATACCCTACACTCTATGCCCTACACTCTATACCCTACACTCTATACCCTACACTCTATACCCTACACTCTACACTCTATACCTTACACTCTACACTCTATTCCCTACACTCTATACCCTACACTCTATACCCTACACTCTATACCCTGCACTCTATACCCAACACTCTATACCATACACTCTATACCCTACACTCTACACTCTATACCCTACACTCTAAACTCTATACCCTACACTCTATACCCTACACTCTATACCCTACACTCTATACCCTACACTCTACACTCTATACCCTACACTCTACACTCTATACCCTACACTCTATACCCTACACTCTATACCCTACACTCTATACCCTACACTCTACACTCTATACCCTACACTCTATACCCTACACTCTACACTCTATACCCTACATTCTATACCCTACACTCTATGCCCTACACTCTATACCCTACACTCTATACCCTACACTCTATACCCTACACTCTACACTCTATACCCTACACTCTACACTCTATACCCTACACTCTATACCCTACACTCTATACACTACACTCTATACCCTACACTCTATACCCTACACTCTACACTCTATACCCTACACTCTATACCCTACACTCTACACTCTATACCCTACACTCTATACCCTACACTCTATGCCCTACACTCTATACCCTACACTCTATACCCTACACTCTATACCCTACACTCTACAATCTATACCCTACATTCTATACCCTACACTCTATACCCTACACTCTACACTCTATACCCTACACTCTATACCCTACACTCTATGCCCTACACTCTATACCCTACACTCTATACCCTACACTCTATACCCTACACTCTACACTCTATACCCTACACTCTATACCCTACACTCTATACCCTACACTCTAATCCCTACACTCTACACTCTATACCCTACACTCTATACCCTACACTCTACACTCTATACCTTACACTCTACACTCTATACCCTACACTCTATACCCTACACTCTATACCCTACACTCTATACCCAACACTCTATACCATACACTCTATACACTACACTCTACACTCTATACCCTACACTCTAAACTCTATACCCTACACTCTATACCCTACACTCTATACCCTACACTCTATACCCTACACTCTACACTCTATACCCTACACTCTACACTCTATACCCTACACTCTATACCCTACACTCTATACCCTACACTCTATACCCTACACTCTATACCCTACACTCTACACTCTATACCCTACACTCTATACCCTACACTCTACACTCTATACCCTACACTCTATACCCTACACTCTATACCCTACACTCTACACTCTATACCCTACACTCTATACCCTACACTCTATACCCTACACTCTATACCCTACACTCTATACCCTACACTCTACACTCTATACCCTACACTCTATACCATACACTCTATACCCTACACTCTACACTCTATACCCTACACTCTACACCCTACACTCTATACCCTACACTCTAATCCCTACACTCTACACTCTATACCCTACACTCTATACCCTACACTCTACACTCTATACCTTACACTCTAGACTCTATACCCTACACTCTATACCCTACACTCTATACCCTACACTCTATACCCTACACTCTATACCATACACTCTATACCCTACACTCTACACTCTATACCCTACACTCTACACCCTACACTCTATACCCTACACTCTAATCCCTACACTCTACACTCTATACCCTACACTCTATACCCTACACTCTATACCCTACACTCTACACTCTCTACCCTACACTCTATACCCTGCACTCTATACCCTACACTCTATACCATACACTCTATACCCTACACTCTACACTCTATACCCTACACTCTACACCCTACACTCTATACCCTACACTCTAATCCCTACACTCTACACTCTATACCCTACACTCTATACCCTACACTCTATACCCTACACTCTACACTCTCTACCCTACACTCTATACCCTGCACTCTATACCCTACACTCTATACCCTACACTCTACACTCTATACCCTACACTCTATACCCTACACTCTATACCCTACACTCTATACCATACACTCTACACTCTATACCCTACACTCTATACCATACACTCTACACCATACACTCTATAGCATACACTCTATACCCTACACTCTACACTCTATACCCTACACTCTATACCCTACACTCTACACCCTGCACTCTATACCCTACACACTATACCCTACACTCTACACTCTATACCCTGCACTCTATACCCTACACTCTATACCCTACACTCTATACCCTACAATCTACACTCTATTCCCTACACTCTATAGCCTACACTCTACAATCTATACCCTACACTCTATACCCTACACTCTATACCCTACAGTCTATACCCTACACTCTATACCCTACACTCTACACTCTATACCTTACACTTTACACTCTATTCCCTACACTCTATACCCTACACTCTATACCCTACACTCTATACCCTACACTCTATACCCTACACTCTACACCCTACACTCTATAACCTACACTCTATACCATACACTCTATACCCTACACTCTACACTCTATACCCTACACTCTATACCCTACACTCTATACCCTACACTCTAATCCCTACACTCTACACTCTATACCCTACACTCTATACCCTACACTCTACACTCTATACCTTACACTCTACACTCTATACCCTACACTCTATACCCTACACTCTATACCCTACACTCTATACCCAACACTCTATACCATACACTCTATACCCTACACTCTACACTCTATACCCTACACTCTAAACTCTATACCCTACACTCTATACCCTACACTCTATACCCTACACTCTATACCCTACACTCTACACTCTATACCCTACACTCTACACTCTATACCCTACACTCTATACCCTACACTCTATACCCTACACTCTATACCCTACACTCTATACCCTACACTCTACACTCTATACCCTACACTCTATCCCCTACACTCTACACTCTATACCCTACACTCTATACCCTACACTCTATACCCTACACTCTACACTCTATACCCTACACTCTATACCCTACACTCTATACCCTACACTCTATACCCTACACTCTATACCCTACACTCTACACTCTATACCCTACACTCTATACCATACACTCTATACCCTACACTCTACACTCTATACCCTACACTCTACACCCTACACTCTATACCCTACACTCTAATCCCTACACTCTACACTCTATACCCTACACTCTATACCCTACACTCTACACTCTATACCTTACACTCTAGACTCTATACCCTACACTCTATACCCTACACTCTATACCCTACACTCTATACCCTACACTCTATACCATACACTCTATACCCTACACTCTACACTCTATACCCTACACTCTACACCCTACACTCTATACCCTACACTCTAATCCCTACACTCTACACTCTATACCCTACACTCTATACCCTACACTCTATACCCTACACTCTACACTCTCTACCCTACACTCTATACCCTGCACTCTATACCCTACACTCTATACCATACACTCTATACCCTACACTCTACACTCTATACCCTACACTCTACACCCTACACTCTATACCCTACACTCTAATCCCTACACTCTACACTCTATACCCTACACTCTATACCCTACACTCTATACCCTACACTCTACACTCTCTACCCTACACTCTATACCCTGCACTCTATACCCTACACTCTATACCCTACACTCTACACTCTATACCCTACACTCTATACCCTACACTCTATACCCTACACTCTATACCATACACTCTACACTCTATACCCTACACTCTATACCATACACTCTACACCATACACTCTATAGCATACACTCTATACCCTACACTCTACACTCTATACCCTACACTCTATACCCTACACTCTACACCCTGCACTCTATACCCTACACACTATACCCTACACTCTACACTCTATACCCTGCACTCTATACCCTACACTCTATACCCTACACTCTATACCCTACAATCTACACTCTATTCCCTACACTCTATAGCCTACACTCTACAATCTATACCCTACACTCTATACCCTACACTCTATACCCTACAGTCTATACCCTACACTCTATACCCTACACTCTACACTCTATACCTTACACTTTACACTCTATTCCCTACACTCTATACCCTACACTCTATACCCTACACTCTATACCCTACACTCTATACCCTACACTCTACACCCTACACTCTATAACCTACACTCTATACCATACACTCTATACCCTACACTCTACACTCTATACCCTACACTCTACACCCTACACTCTATACCCTACACTCTAATCCCTACACTCTACACTCTATACCCTACACTCTATACCCTACACTCTACACTCTATACCTTACACTCTGCACTCTATTCCCTACACTCTATACCCTACACTCTATACCCTAGACTCTATACCCTACACTCTACACCCTACATTCTATACCCTACACTCTATACCATACACTCTATACCCTACACTCTACACTCTATACCCTACACTCTACACCCTACACTCTATACCCTACACTCTAATCCCTACACTCTACACTCTATACCCTATACTCTATACCCTACACTATATACCCTACACTCTATACCCTACACTCTACACCCTACACTCTATAACCTACACTCTATACCATACACTCTATACCCTACACTCTACACTCTATACCCTACACTCTACACCCTACACTCTATACCCTACACTCTAATCCCTACACTCTACACTCTATACCCTACACTCTATACCATACACTCTACACCATACACTCTATAGCATACACTCTATACCCTACACTCTACACTCTATACCCTACACTCTATACCCTACACTCTACACCCTGCACTCTATACCCTACACACTATACCCTACACTCTACACTCTATACCCTACACTCTATACCCTACACTCTATACCCTACACTCTATACCCTACAATCTACACTCTATACCCTACACTCTATAGCCTACACTCTACAATCTATACCCTACACTCTATACCCTACACTCTATACCCTACAGTCTATACCCTACACTCTATACCCTACACTCTACACTCTATACCTTACACTTTACACTCTATTCCCTGCACTCTATACCCTACACTCTATACCCTACACTCTATACCTTACACTCTATACCCTACACTCTACACCCTACACTCTATAACCTACACTCTATACCATACACTCTATACCCTACACTCTACACTCTATACCCTACACTCTACACCCTACACTCTATACCCTACACTCTAATCCCTACACTCTACACTCTATACCCTACACTCTATACCCTACACTCTACACTCTATACCTTACACTCTGCACTCTATTCCCTACACTCTATACCCTACACTCTATACCCTACACTCTATACCCTACACTCTACACCCTACACTCTATACCCTACACTCTATACCATACACTCTATACCCTACACTCTACACTCTATACCCTACACTCTACACCCTACACTCTATACCCTACACTCTAATCCCTACACTCTACACTCTATACCCTACACTCTATACCCTACACTCTATACCCTACACTCTATACCCTACACTCTACACCCTACACTCTATAACCTACACTCTATACCATACACTCTACACTCTATACCCTACACTCTACACCCTACACTCTATACCCTACACTCTAATCCCTACACTCTACACTCTATACCCTACACTCTATACCCTACACTCTACACTCTATACCTTACACTCTGCACTCTATTCCCTACACTCTATACCCTACACTCTATACCCTACACTCTATACCATACACTCTATACCCTACACTCTACACTCTATACCCTACACTCTACACCCTACACTCTATACCCTACACTCTAATCCCTACACTCTACACTCTATACCCTACACTCTATACCCTACACTCTACACCCTACACTCTACACTCTCTACCCTACACTCTATACCCTGCACTCTATACCCTACACTCTACACTCTATACCCTACACTCTACACTCTATACCCTACACTCTATACCCTACACTCTATACCCTACACTCTATACCCTACACTCTATACCCTACACTCTACACTCTATGCCCTACACTCTACACTCTATACCCTACACTCTACACTCTATACCCTACACTCTACACTCCATACCCTACACTCTATACCCTACACTCTATACCCTACACTCTATACCCTACACTCTACACTCTATGCCCTACACTCTACACTCTATACCTTACACTCTGCACTCTATTCCCTACACTCTATACCCTACACTCTATACCCTACACTCTACACCCTACACTCTATACCCTACACTCTATACCATACACTCTATACCCTACACTCTACACTCTATACCCTACACTCTACACCCTACACTCTATACCCTACACTCTAATCCCTACACTCTACACTCTATACCCTACACTCTATACCCTACACTCTGTACCCTACACTCTACACCCTACACTCTATAACCTACACTCTATACCATACACTCTATACCCTACACTCTACACTCTATACCCTACACTCTACACCCTACACTCTATACCCTACACTCTAATCCCTACACTCTACACTCTATACCCTACACTCTATACCATACACTCTACACCATACACTCTATAGCATACACTCTATACCCTACACTCTACACTCTATACCCTACACTCTATACCCTACACTCTACACCCTGCACTCTATACCCTACACACTACACCCTACACTCTACACTCTATACCCTACACTCTATACCCTACACTCTATACCCTACACTCTATACCCTACAATCTACACTCTATACCCTACACTCTATAGCCTACACTCTACAATCTATACCCTACACTCTATACCCTACACTCTATACCCTACAGTCTATACCCTACACTCTATACCCTACACTCTACACTCTATACCTTACACTTTACACTTTATTCCCTACACTCTATACCCTACACTCTATACCCTACACGCTATACCCTACACTCTATACCCTACACTCTACACCCTACACTCTATAACCTACACTCTATACCATACACGCTATACCCTACACTCTACACTCTATACCCTACACTCTACACCCTACACTCTATACCCTACACTCTAATCCCTACACTCTACACTCTATACCCTACACTCTATACCCTACACTCTACACTCTATACCTTACACTCTGCACTCTATTCCCTACACTCTATACAATACACTCTATACCCTACACTCTATACCCTACACTCTACACCCTACACTCTATACCCTACACTCTATACCATACACTCTATACCCTACACTCTACACTCTATACCCTACACTCTACACCCTACACTCTATACCCTACACTCTAATCCCTACACTCTACACTCTATACCCTACACTCTATACCCTACACTCTATACCCTACACTCTACACTCTCTACCCTACACTCTATACCCTGCACTCTATACCCTACACTCTATACCCTACACTCTACACTCTATATCCTACACTCTACACTCTATACCCTACACTCTATACCCTACACTCTATACCCTACACTCTATACCCTACACTCTATACCCTACACTCTATGCCCTACACTCTACACTCTATACCCTACACTCTACACTCTATACCCTACACTCTACACTCTATACCCTACACTCTATACCCTACACTCTATACCCTACACTCTATACCCTACACTCTACACCCTACACTCTATACCCTACACTCTATACCATACACTCTATACCCTACACTCTACACTCTATACCCTACACTCTACACCCTACACTCTATACCCTACACTCTAATCCCTACACTCTACACTCTATACCCTACACTCTATACCCTACACTCTATACCCTACACTCTATGCCCTACACTCTACACTCTATACCCTACACTGTACACTCTATATCCTACACTCTACACTCTATACCCTACACTCTATACCCTACACTCTATACCCTACACTCTATACCCTACACTCTATACCCTACACTCTATGCCCTACACTCTACACTCTATACCCTACACTCTACACTCTATACCCTACACTCTACACTCTATACCCTACACTCTATACCCTACACTCTATACCCTACACTCTATACCCTACACTCTACACTCTATGCCCTACACTCTATACCCTACACTCTATGCCCTACACTCTATACCCTACACTCTATACCCTACACTCTATACCCTACACTCTACACTTTATACCCTACACTCTATACCCTACACTCTACACTCTATACCCTACACTCTATACCCTACACTCTATACCCTACACTCTACACTCTATACCCTACACTCTATACCCTACACTCTATGCCCTACACTCTATACCCTACACTCTATACCCTACACTCTATACCCTACACTCTATACCCTACACTCTATACCCTACACTCTATACCCTACACTCTACACTCTATACCCTACACTCTATATCCTACACTCTATGCCCTACACTCTATACCCTACACTCTATACCCTACACTCTATACCCTACACTCTACACTCTATACCCTACACTCTATACCCTACACTCTATACCCTACACTCTAATCCCTACACTCTACACTCTATACCCTACACTCTACACTCTATTCCCTACACTCTATACCCTACACTCTATACCCTACACTCTATACCCTACACTCTATACCCAACACTCTACACCCTACACTCTATACCCTACACTCTGTACCATACACTCTATACCCTACACTCTACACTCTATACCCTACACTCTACACTCTATACCCTACACTCTATACCCTACACTCTATACCTTACACTCTATACCCTACACTCTACACTCTATACTCTACACTCTACACTCTATTCCCTACACTCTATACCCTACACTCTATACCCTACACTCTATACCCTACACTCTATACCCAACACTCTACACCCTACACTCTATACCCTACACTCTGTACCATACACTCTATACCCTACACTCTACACTCTATACCCTACACTCTACACTCTATACCCTACACTCTATACCCTACACTCTATACCCTACACTCTATACCCTACACTCTACACTCTATACCCTACACTCTATACCCTACACTCTACACCCTACACTCTATACCCTACACTCTATGCCCTACACTCTATACCCTACACTCTATAACCTACACTCTATACCCTACACTCTACACTCTATACCCTACACTCTATACCCTACACTCTATACCCTACACTCTACACTCTATACCCTACACTCTATACCCTACACTCTATACCCTACACTCTATACCCTACACTCTATACCCTACACTCTACACTCTATACCCTACACTCTATACCCTACACTCTACACTCTATACCCTACACTCTATACCCTACACTCTAATCCCTACACTCTACACTCTATACCCTACACTCTATACCCTACACTCTACACTCTATACCCTACACTCTATATCCTACACTATACACTCTATACCATACACTCTATACCCTACACTCTATACCCTACACTCTATACCCTACACTCTACACCCTACACTCTATACCTTACACTCTATACCCTACACTCTATACCCTACACTCTATACCCTACACTCTACACCCTACACTCTATACCCTACACTCTATACCATACACTCTATACCCTACACTCTACACTCTATACCCTACACTCTACATCCTACACTCTATACCCTACACTCTAATCCCGACACTCTACACTCTATACCCTACACTCTATACCCTACACTCTATACCATACACTCTACACTCTCTACCCTACACTCTATACCCTACACTCTATAACATACACTCTATACCCTACACTCTATACCCTACACTCTATACCATACACTCTACACTCTATACCCTACACTCTATACCATACACTCTACACCATACACTCTATAGCATACACTCTATACCCTACACTCTACACTCTATACCCTACACTCTATACCCTACACTCTACACCCTGCACTCTATACCCTACACACTATACCCTACACTCTACACTCTATACCCTACACTCTATACCCTACACTCTATACCCTACACTCTATACCCTACACTCTACACTCTATACCCTACACTCTATAGCCTACACTCTACAATCTATACCCTACACTCTATACCCTACACTCTATACCCTACACTCTATACCCTACACTCTACACTCTATACCTTACACTTTACACTCTATTCCCTACACTCTATACCCTACACTCTATACCCTACACTCTATACCCTACACTCTATACCCTACACTCTACACCCTACACTCTATACCCTACACTCTATACCATACACTCTATACCCTACACTCTACACTCTATACCCTACACTCTACACCCTACACTCTATACCCTACACTCTAATCCCTACACTCTACACTCTATACCCTACACTCTATACCCTACACTCTACACTCTATACCTTACACTCTACACTCTATACCCTACACTCTATACCCTACACTCTATACCATACACTCTATACCCTACACTCTACACCCTACACTCTATACCCTACACTCTATACCATACACTCTATACCCTACACTCTACACTCTATACCCTACACTCTACACCCTACACTCTATACCCTACACTCTAATCCCTACACTCTACACTCTATACCCTACACTCTATACCCTACACTCTATACCCTACACTCTACACTCTCTACCCTACACTCTATACCCTACACTCTATACCCTACACT
Organism: Ranitomeya imitator; assembly: GCF_032444005.1. Taxonomy (NCBI): domain Eukaryota; kingdom Metazoa; phylum Chordata; class Amphibia; order Anura; family Dendrobatidae; genus Ranitomeya; species Ranitomeya imitator. Next base: position 349,007 of record NW_027194762.1, on the reverse strand, counting down.
CTACACTCTATACCCTACACTCTATACCCTACACTCTATACCCTACACTCTATACCATACACTCTACACTCTATACCCTACACTCTATACCATACACTTTACACCATACACTCTATAGCATACACTCTATACCCTACACTCTACACTCTATACCCTACACTCTATACCCTACACTCTACACCCTGCACTCTATACCCTACACACTATACCCTACACTCTACACTCTATACCCTACACTCTATACCCTACACTCTATACCCTACACTCTATACCCTACAATCTACACTCTATACCCTACACTCTATAGCCTACACTCTACAATCTATACCCTACACTCTATACCCTACACTCTATACCCTACAGTCTATACCCTACACTCTATACCCTACACTCTACACTCTATACCTTACACTTTACACTCTATTCCCTACAATCTATACCCTACACTCTATACCCTACACTCTATACCCTACACTCTATACCCTACACTCTACACCCTACACTCTATAACCTACACTCTATACCATACACTCTATACCCTACACTCTACACTCTATACCCTACACTCTACACCCTACACTCTATACCCTACACTCTAATCCCGACACTCTACACTCTATACCCTACACTCTATACCCTACACTCTATACCATACACTCTAAACTCTCTACCCTACACTCTATACCCTACACTCTATACCCTACACTCTATACCATACACTCTACACTCTATACCCTACACTCTATACCATACACTCTACACCATACACTCTATAGCATACACTCTATACCCTACACTCTACACTCTATACCCTACACTCTATACCCTACACTCTACACCCTGCACTCTATACCCTACACACTATACCCTACACTCTACACTCTATACCCTACACTCTATACCCTACATTCTATACCCTACACTCTATACCCTACAATCTACACTCTATACCCTACACTCTATAGCCTACACTCTACAATCTATACCCTACACTCTATACCCTACACTCTATACCCTACACTCTATACCCTACACTCTATACCCTACACTCTACACTCTATACCTTACACTTTACACTCTATTCCCTACACTCTATACCCTACACTCTATACCCTACACTCTATACCCTACACTCTATACCCTACACTCTACACCCTACACTCTATACCCTACACTCTATACCATACACTCTATACCCTACACTCTACACTCTATACCCTACACTCTACACCCTACACTCTATACCCTACACTCTAATCCCTACACTCTACACTCTATACCCTACACTCTATACCCTACACTCTACACTCTATACCTTACACTCTACACTCTATACCCTACACTCTATACCCTACACTCTATACCATACACTCTATACCCTACACTCTACACCCTACACTCTATACCCTACACTCTATACCATACACTCTATACCCTACACTCTACACTCTATACCCTACACTCTACACCCTACACTCTATACCCTACACTCTAATCCCTACACTCTACACTCTATACCCTACACTCTATACCCTACACTCTATACCCTACACTCTACACTCTCTACCCTACACTCTATACCCTGCACTCTATACCCTACACTCTATACCCTACACTCTACACTCTATACCCTACACTCTATACCCTACACTCTATACCCTACACTCTATACCATACACTCTACACTCTATACCCTACACTCTATACCATACACTCTACACCATACACTCTATAGCATACACTCTATACCCTACACTCTACACTCTACACCCTACACTCTATACCCTACACTCTACACCCTGCACACTATACCCTACACACTATACCCTACACTCTACACTCTATACCCTACACTCTATACCCTACACTCTATACCCTACACTCTATACCCTACAATCTACACTCTATACCCTACACTCTATAGCCTACACTCTACAATCTATACCCTACACTCTATACCCTACACTCTATACCCTACAGTCTATACCCTACACTCTATACCCTACACTCTACACTCTATACCTTACACTTTACACTCTATTCCCTACACTCTATACCCTACACTCTATACCCTACACTCTATACCCTACACTCTACACCCTACACTCTATAACCTACACTCTATACCATACACTCTATACCCTACACTCTACACTCTATACCCTACACTCTACACTCTATACCCTACACTCTACATCCTACACTCTATACCCTACACTCTAATCCCGACACTCTACACTCTATACCCTACACTCTATACCCTACACTCTATACCATACACTCTACACTCTCTACCCTACACTCTATACCCTACACTCTATAACATACACTCTATACCCTACACTCTATACCCTACACTCTATACCATACACTCTACACTCTATACCCTACACTCTATACCATACACTCTACACCATACACTCTATAGCATACACTCTATACCCTACACTCTACACTCTATACCCTACACTCTATACCCTACACTCTACACCCTGCACTCTATACCCTACACACTATACCCTACACTCTACACTCTATACCCTACACTCTATACCCTACACTCTATACCCTACACTCTATACCCTACACTCTACACTCTATACCCTACACTCTATAGCCTACACTCTACAATCTATACCCTACACTCTATACCCTACACTCTATACCCTACACTCTATACCCTACACTCTACACTCTATACCTTACACTTTACACTCTATTCCCTACACTCTATACCCTACACTCTATACCCTACACTCTATACCCTACACTCTATACCCTACACTCTACACCCTACACTCTATACCCTACACTCTATACCATACACTCTATACCCTACACTCTACACTCTATACCCTACACTCTACACCCTACACTCTATACCCTACACTCTAATCCCTACACTCTACACTCTATACCCTACACTCTATACCCTACACTCTACACTCTATACCTTACACTCTACACTCTATACCCTACACTCTATACCCTACACTCTATACCATACACTCTATACCCTACACTCTACACCCTACACTCTATACCCTACACTCTATACCATACACTCTATACCCTACACTCTACACTCTATACCCTACACTCTACACCCTACACTCTATACCCTACACTCTAATCCCTACACTCTACACTCTATACCCTACACTCTATACCCTACACTCTATACCCTACACTCTACACTCTCTACCCTACACTCTATACCCTACACTCTATACCCTACACTCTACACTCTATACCCTACACTCTATACCCTACACTCTATACCCTACACTCTATACCATACACTCTACACTCTATACCCTACACTCTATACCATACACTTTACACCATACACTCTATAGCATACACTCTATACCCTACACTCTACACTCTATACCCTACACTCTATACCCTACACTCTACACCCTGCACTCTATACCCTACACACTATACCCTACACTCTACACTCTATACCCTACACTCTATACCCTACACTCTATACCCTACACTCTATACCCTACAATCTACACTCTATACCCTACACTCTATAGCCTACACTCTACAATCTATACCCTACACTCTATACCCTACACTCTATACCCTACAGTCTATACCCTACACTCTATACCCTACACTCTACACTCTATACCTTACACTTTACACTCTATTCCCTACAATCTATACCCTACACTCTATACCCTACACTCTATACCCTACACTCTATACCCTACACTCTACACCCTACACTCTATAACCTACACTCTATACCATACACTCTATACCCTACACTCTACACTCTATACCCTACACTCTACACCCTACACTCTATACCCTACACTCTAATCCCGACACTCTACACTCTATACCCTACACTCTATACCCTACACTCTATACCATACACTCTAAACTCTCTACCCTACACTCTATACCCTACACTCTATACCCTACACTCTATACCATACACTCTACACTCTATACCCTACACTCTATACCATACACTCTACACCATACACTCTATAGCATACACTCTATACCCTACACTCTACACTCTATACCCTACACTCTATACCCTACACTCTACACCCTGCACTCTATACCCTACACACTATACCCTACACTCTACACTCTATACCCTACACTCTATACCCTACATTCTATACCCTACACTCTATACCCTACAATCTACACTCTATACCCTACACTCTATAGCCTACACTCTACAATCTATACCCTACACTCTATACCCTACACTCTATACCCTACACTCTATACCCTACACTCTATACCCTACACTCTACACTCTATACCTTACACTTTACACTCTATTCCCTACACTCTATACCCTACACTCTATACCCTACACTCTATACCCTACACTCTATACCCTACACTCTACACCCTACACTCTATACCCTACACTCTATACCATACACTCTATACCCTACACTCTACACTCTATACCCTACACTCTACACCCTACACTCTATACCCTACACTCTAATCCCTACACTCTACACTCTATACCCTACACTCTATACCCTACACTCTACACTCTATACCTTACACTCTACACTCTATACCCTACACTCTATACCCTACACTCTATACCATACACTCTATACCCTACACTCTACACCCTACACTCTATACCCTACACTCTATACCATACACTCTATACCCTACACTCTACACTCTATACCCTACACTCTACACCCTACACTCTATACCCTACACTCTAATCCCTACACTCTACACTCTATACCCTACACTCTATACCCTACACTCTATACCCTACACTCTACACTCTCTACCCTACACTCTATACCCTGCACTCTATACCCTACACTCTATACCCTACACTCTACACTCTATACCCTACACTCTATACCCTACACTCTATACCCTACACTCTATACCATACACTCTACACTCTATACCCTACACTCTATACCATACACTCTACACCATACACTCTATAGCATACACTCTATACCCTACACTCTACACTCTACACCCTACACTCTATACCCTACACTCTACACCCTGCACACTATACCCTACACACTATACCCTACACTCTACACTCTATACCCTACACTCTATACCCTACACTCTATACCCTACACTCTATACCCTACAATCTACACTCTATACCCTACACTCTATAGCCTACACTCTACAATCTATACCCTACACTCTATACCCTACACTCTATACCCTACAGTCTATACCCTACACTCTATACCCTACACTCTACACTCTATACCTTACACTTTACACTCTATTCCCTACACTCTATACCCTACACTCTATACCCTACACTCTATACCCTACACTCTACACCCTACACTCTATAACCTACACTCTATACCATACACTCTATACCCTACACTCTACACTCTATACCCTACACTCTACACCCTACACTCTATACCCTACACTCTAATCCCTACACTCTACACTCTATACCCTACACTCTATACCCTACACTCTACACTCTATACCTTACACTCTGCACTCTATTCCCTACACTCTATACCCTACACTCTATACACTACACTCTATACCCTACACTCTACACCCTACACTCTATACCCTACACTCTATACCATACACTCTATACCCTACACTCTACACTCTATACCCTACACTCTACACCCTACACTCTATACCCTACACTCTAATCCCTACACTCTACACTCTATACCCTACACTCTATACCCTACACTCTATACCCTACACTCTATACCCTACACTCTACACCCTACACTCTATAACCTACACTCTATACCATACACTCTATACCCTACACTCTACACTCTATACCCTACACTCTACACCCTTCACTCTATACCCTACACTCTAATCCCTACACTCTACACTCTATACCCTACACTCTATACCATACACTCTACACCATACACTCTATAGCATACACTCTATACCCTACACTCTACACTCTATACCCTACACTCTATACCCTACACTCTACACCCTGCACTCTATACCCTACACACTATACCCTACACTCTACACTCTATACCCTACACTCTATACCCTACACTCTATACCCTACACTCTATACCCTACAATCTACACTCTATACCCTACACTCTATAGCCTACACTCTACATTCTATACCCTACACTCTATACCCTACACTCTATACCCTACAGTCTATACCCTACACTCTATACCCTACACTCTACACTCTATACCTTACACTTTACACTCTATTCCCTACACTCTATACCCTACACTCTATACCCTACACTCTATACCCTACACTCTACACCCTACACTCTATAACCTACACTCTATACCATACACTCTATACCCTACACTCTACACTCTATACCCTACACTGTACACCCTACACTCTATACCCTACACTCTAATCCCTACACTCTACACTCTATACCCTACACTCTATGCCCTACACTCTACACTCTATACCTTACACTCTGCACTCTATTCCCTACACTCTATACCCTACACTCTATACCCTACACTCTATACCCTACACTCTACACCCTACACTCTATACCCTACACTCTATACCATACACTCTATACCCTACACTCTACACTTTATACCCTACACTCTGCACCCTACACTCTATACCCTACACTCTAATCCCTACACTCTACACTCTATACCCTACACTCTATACCCTACACTCTATACCCTACACTCTATACCCTACACTCTACACCCTACACTCTATAACCTACACTCTATACCATACACTCTATACCCTACACTCTACACTCTATACCCTACACTCTACACCCTACACTCTATACCCTACACTCTAATCCCTACACTCTACACTCTATACCCTACACTCTATACCCTACACTCTACACTCTATACCTTACACTCTGCACTCTATTCCCTACACTCTATACCCTACACTCTATACCCTACACTCTATACCCTACACTCTACACCCTACACTCTATACCCTACACTCTATACCATACACTCTATACCCTACACTCTACACTCTATACCCTACACTCTACACCCTACACTCTATACCCTACACTCTAATCCCTACACTCTACACTCTATACCCTACACTCTATACCCTACACTCTATACCCTACACTCTATACCCTACACTCTACACTCTCTACCCTACACTCTATACCCTGCACTCTATACCCTACACTCTATACCCTACACTCTACACTCTATACCCTACACTCTACACTGTATACCCTACACTGTATACCCTACACTCTATACCCTACACTCTATACCCTACACTCTACACTCTATGCCCTACACTCTACACTCTATACCCTACACTCTACACTCTATACCCTACACTCTACACTCTATACCCTACACTCTATACCCTACACTCTATACCCTACACTCTATACCCTACACTCTACACTCTATGCCCTACACTCTACACTCTATACCTTACACTCTACACTCTATTCCCTACACTCTATACCCTACACTCTATATCCTACACTCTACACCCCACACTCTATACCCTACACTCTATACCATACACTCTATACCCTACACTCTACACCCTACACTCTATACACTACACTCTAATCCCTACACTCTACACTCTATACCCTACACTCTATACCCTACACTCTATACCCTACACTCTACACTCTCTACCCTACACTCTCTACCCTACACTCTATACCCTACACTCTATACCCTACACTCTACACTCTATACCCTACACTCTACACTCTATACCCTACACTCTATACCCTACAGTCTATACCCTACACTCTATACCCTACACTCTACACTCTATACCTTACACATTACACTTTATTCCCTACACTCTATACCCTACACTCTATACCCTACACTCTATACCCTACACTCTATACCCTACACTCTATACCCTACACTCTACACCCTACACTCTATAACCTACACTCTATACCATACACTCTATACCCTACACTCTACACTCTATACCCTACACTCTACACCCTACACTCTATACCCTACACTCTAATCCCTACACTCTACACCCTACACACTATACCCTACACTCTACACTCTATACCTTACACTCTGCACTCTATTACCTACACTCTATACCCTACACTCTATACCCTACACTCTATACCCTACACTCTACACCCTACACTCTATACCCTACACTCTATACCATACACTCTATACCCTACACTCTACACTCTATACCCTACACTCTACACCCTACACTCTATACCCTACACTCTAATCCCTACACTCTACACTCTATACCCTACACTCTATACCCTACACTCTACACTCTATACCTTACACTCTGCACTCTATTCCCTACACTCTATACCCTACACTCTATACACTACACTCTATACCCTACACTCTACACCCTACACTCTATACCCTACACTCTATACCATACACTCTATACCCTACACTCTACACTCTATACCCTACACTCTACACCCTACACTCTATACCCTACACTCTAATCCCTACACTCTACACTCTATACCCTACACTCTATACCCTACACTCTATACCCTACACTCTATACCCTACACTCTACACCCTACACTCTATAACCTACACTCTATACCATACACTCTATACCCTACACTCTACACTCTATACCCTACACTCTACACCCTTCACTCTATACCCTACACTCTAATCCCTACACTCTACACTCTATACCCTACACTCTATACCATACACTCTACACCATACACTCTATAGCATACACTCTATACCCTACACTCTACACTCTATACCCTACACTCTATACCCTACACTCTACACCCTGCACTCTATACCCTACACACTATACCCTACACTCTACACTCTATACCCTACACTCTATACCCTACACTCTATACCCTACACTCTATACCCTACAATCTACACTCTATACCCTACACTCTATAGCCTACACTCTACATTCTATACCCTACACTCTATACCCTACACTCTATACCCTACAGTCTATACCCTACACTCTATACCCTACACTCTACACTCTATACCTTACACTTTACACTCTATTCCCTACACTCTATACCCTACACTCTATACCCTACACTCTATACCCTACACTCTACACCCTACACTCTATAACCTACACTCTATACCATACACTCTATACCCTACACTCTACACTCTATACCCTACAATGTACACCCTACACTCTATACCCTACACTCTAATCCCTACACTCTACACTCTATACCCTACACTCTATGCCCTACACTCTACACTCTATACCTTACACTCTGCACTCTATTCCCTACACTCTATACCCTACACTCTATACCCTACACTCTATACCCTACACTCTACACCCTACACTCTATACCCTACACTCTATACCATACACTCTATACCCTACACTCTACACTTTATACCCTACACTCTGCACCCTACACTCTATACCCTACACTCTAATCCCTACACTCTACACTCTATACCCTACACTCTATACCCTACACTCTATACCCTACACTCTATACCCTACACTCTACACCCTACACTCTATAACCTACACTCTATACCATACACTCTATACCCTACACTCTACACTCTATACCCTACACTCTACACCCTACACTCTATACCCTACACTCTAATCCCTACACTCTACACTCTATACCCTACACTCTATACCCTACACTCTACACTCTATACCTTACACTCTGCACTCTATTCCCTACACTCTATACCCTACACTCTATACCCTACACTCTATACCCTACACTCTACACCCTACACTCTATACCCTACACTCTATACCATACACTCTATACCCTACACTCTACACTCTATACCCTACACTCTACACCCTACACTCTATACCCTACACTCTAATCCCTACACTCTACACTCTATACCCTACACTCTATACCCTACACTCTATACCCTACACTCTATACCCTACACTCTACACTCTCTACCCTACACTCTATACCCTGCACTCTATACCCTACACTCTATACCCTACACTCTACACTCTATACCCTACACTCTACACTGTATACCCTACACTGTATACCCTACACTCTATACCCTACACTCTATACCCTACACTCTACACTCTATGCCCTACACTCTACACTCTATACCCTACACTCTACACTCTATACCCTACACTCTACACTCTATACCCTACACTCTATACCCTACACTCTATACCCTACACTCTATACCCTACACTCTACACTCTATGCCCTACACTCTACACTCTATACCTTACACTCTACACTCTATTCCCTACACTCTATACCCTACACTCTATATCCTACACTCTACACCCCACACTCTATACCCTACACTCTATACCATACACTCTATACCCTACACTCTACACCCTACACTCTATACACTACACTCTAATCCCTACACTCTACACTCTATACCCTACACTCTATACCCTACACTCTATACCCTACACTCTACACTCTCTACCCTACACTCTCTACCCTACACTCTATACCCTACACTCTATACCCTACACTCTACACTCTATACCCTACACTCTACACTCTATACCCTACACTCTATACCCTACAGTCTATACCCTACACTCTATACCCTACACTCTACACTCTATACCTTACACATTACACTTTATTCCCTACACTCTATACCCTACACTCTATACCCTACACTCTATACCCTACACTCTATACCCTACACTCTATACCCTACACTCTACACCCTACACTCTATAACCTACACTCTATACCATACACTCTATACCCTACACTCTACACTCTATACCCTACACTCTACACCCTACACTCTATACCCTACACTCTAATCCCTACACTCTACACCCTACACACTATACCCTACACTCTACACTCTATACCTTACACTCTGCACTCTATTCCCTACACTCTATACCCTACACTCTATACCCTACACTCTATACCCTACACTCTACACCCTACACTCTATACCCTACACTCTATACCATACACTCTATACCCTACACTCTACACTCTATACCCTACACTCTACACCCTACACTCTATACCCTACACTCTAATCCCTACACTCTACACTCTATACCCTACACTCTATACCCTACACTCTACACTCTATACCTTACACTCTGCACTCTATTCCCTACACTCTATACCCTACACTCTATACACTACACTCTATACCCTACACTCTACACCCTACACTCTATACCCTACACTCTATACCATACACTCTATACCCTACACTCTACACTCTATACCCTACACTCTACACCCTACACTCTATACCCTACACTCTAATCCCTACACTCTACACTCTATACCCTACACTCTATACCCTACACTCTATACCCTACACTCTATACCCTACACTCTACACCCTACACTCTATAACCTACACTCTATACCATACACTCTATACCCTACACTCTACACTCTATACCCTACACTCTACACCCTTCACTCTATACCCTACACTCTAATCCCTACACTCTACACTCTATACCCTACACTCTATACCATACACTCTACACCATACACTCTATAGCATACACTCTATACCCTACACTCTACACTCTATACCCTACACTCTATACCCTACACTCTACACCCTGCACTCTATACCCTACACACTATACCCTACACTCTACACTCTATACCCTACACTCTATACCCTACACTCTATACCCTACACTCTATACCCTACAATCTACACTCTATACCCTACACTCTATAGCCTACACTCTACATTCTATACCCTACACTCTATACCCTACACTCTATGCCCTACAGTCTATACCCTACACTCTATACCCTACACTCTACACTCTATACCTTACACTTTACACTCTATTCCCTACACTCTATACCCTACACTCTATACCCTACACTCTATACCCTACACTCTACACCCTACACTCTATAACCTACACTCTATACCATACACTCTATACCCTACACTCTACACTCTATACCCTACACTGTACACCCTACACTCTATACCCTACACTCTAATCCCTACACTCTACACTCTATACCCTACACTCTATACCCTACACTCTACACTCTATACCTTACACTCTGCACTCTATTCCCTACACTCTATACCCTACACTCTATACCCTACACTCTATACCCTACACTCTACACCCTACACTCTATACCCTACACTCTATACCATACACTCTATACCCTACACTCTACACTTTATACCCTACACTCTGCACCCTACACTCTATACCCTACACTCTAATCCCTACACTCTACACTCTATACCCTACACTCTATACCCTACACTCTATACCCTACACTCTATACCCTACACTCTACACCCTACACTCTATAACCTACACTCTATACCATACACTCTATACCCTACACTCTACACTCTATACCCTACACTCTACACCCTACACTCTATACCCTACACTCTAATCCCTACACTCTACACTCTATACCCTACACTCTATACCCTACACTCTACACTCTATACCTTACACTCTGCACTCTATTCCCTACACTCTATACCCTACACTCTATACCCTACACTCTATACCCTACACTCTACACCCTACACTCTATACCCTACACTCTATACCATACACTCTATACCCTACACTCTACACTCTATACCCTACACTCTACACCCTACACTCTATACCCTACACTCTAATCCCTACACTCTACACTCTATACCCTACACTCTATACCCTACACTCTATACCCTACACTCTATACCCTACACTCTACACTCTCTACCCTACACTCTATACCCTGCACTCTATACCCTACACTCTATACCCTACACTCTACACTCTATACCCTACACTCTACACTGTATACCCTACACTGTATACCCTACACTCTATACCCTACACTCTATACCCTACACTCTACACTCTATGCCCTACACTCTACACTCTATACCCTACACTCTACACTCTATACCCTACACTCTACACTCTATACCCTACACTCTATACCCTACACTCTATACCCTACACTCTATACCCTACACTCTACACTCTATGCCCTACACTCTACACTCTATACCTTACACTCTACACTCTATTCCCTACACTCTATACCCTACACTCTATATCCTACACTCTACACCCCACACTCTATACCCTACACTCTATACCATACACTCTATACCCTACACTCTACACCCTACACTCTATACACTACACTCTAATCCCTACACTCTACACTCTATACCCTACACTCTATACCCTACACTCTATACCCTACACTCTACACTCTCTACCCTACACTCTCTACCCTACACTCTATACCCTACACTCTATACCCTACACTCTACACTCTATACCCTACACTCTTCACTCTATACCCTACACTCTATACCCTACAGTCTATACCCTACACTCTATACCCTACACTCTACACTCTATACCTTACACATTACACTTTATTCCCTACACTCTATACCCTACACTCTATACCCTACACTCTATACCCTACACTCTATACCCTACACTCTATACCCTACACTCTACACCCTACACTCTATAACCTACACTCTATACCATACACTCTATACCCTACACTCTACACTCTATACCCTACACTCTACACCCTACACTCTATACCCTACACTCTAATCCCTACACTCTACACCCTACACACTATACCCTACACTCTACACTCTATACCTTACACTCTGCACTCTATTCCCTACACTCTATACCCTACACTCTATACCCTACACTCTATACCCTACACTCTACACCCTACACTCTATACCCTACACTCTATACCATACACTCTATACCCTACACTCTACACTCTATACCCTACACTCTACACCCTACACTCTATACCCTACACTCTAATCCCTACACTCTACACTCTATACCCTACACTCTATACCCTACACTCTATACCCTACACTCTACACTCTCTACCCTACACTCTATACCCTGCACTCTATACCCTACACTCTATACCCTACGCTCTACACTCTATATCCTACACTCTACACTCTATACCCTACACTCTATACCCTGCACTCTATACCCTACACTCTATACCCTACACTCTACACTCTATGCCCTACACTCTACACTCTATACCCTACACTCTACACTCTATACCCTACACTCTACACTCTATACCCTACACTCTATACCCTACACTCTATACCCTACACTCTATACCCTACACTCTACACTCTATGCCCTACACTCTATACCCTACACTCTATGCCCTACACTCTATACCCTACACTCTATACCCTACACTCTATACCCTACACTCTACACTTTATACCCTACACTCTATACCCTACACTCTACACTCTATACCCTACACTCTATACCCTACACTCTATACCCTACACTCTACACTCTATACCCTACACTCTATACCCTACACTCTATGCCCTACACTCTATACCCTACACTCTATACCCTACACTCTATACCCTACACTCTATACCCTACACTCTACACTCTATACCCTACACTCTATACCCTACACTCTATACCCTACACTCTACACTCTATACCCTACACTCTATACCCTACACTCTATGCCCTACACTCTATACCCTACACTCTATACCCTACACTCTATACCCTACACTCTACACTCTATACCCTACACTCTATACCCTACACTCTATACCCTACACTCTAATCCCTACACTCTACACTCTATACCCTACACTCTACACTCTATTCCCTACACTCTATACCCTACACTCTATACCCTACACTCTATACCCTACACTCTATACCCAACACTCTACACCCTACACTCTATACCCTACACTCTATACCATACACTCTATACCCTACACTCTACACTCTATACCCTACACTCTACACTCTATACCCTACACTCTATACCCTACACTCTATACCTTACACTCTATACCCTACACTCTACACTCTATACTCTACACTCTACACTCTATACCCTCCACTCTATACCCTCCACTCTATACCCTACACTCTATACCCTACACTCTATACCCTACACTCTATACCCTACACTCTACACTCTATACCCTACACTCTATACCCTACACTCTACACCCTACACTCTATACCCTACACTCTATGCCCTACACTCTATACCCTACACTCTATAACCTACACTCTATACCCTACACTCTACACTCTATACCCTACACTCTATACCCTACACTCTATACCCTACACTCTACACTCTATACCCTACACTCTATACCCTACACTCTATACCCTACACTCTATACCCTACACTCTATACCCTACACTCTACACTCTATACCCTACACTCTATACCCTACACTCTACACCCTACACTCTATACCCTACACTCTAATCCCTACACTCTACACTCTATACCCTACACTCTATACCCTACACTCTACACTCTATACCCTACACTCTATATCCTACACTCTACACTCTATACCATACACTCTATACCCTACACTCTATACCCTACACTCTATACCCTACACTCTACACCCTACACTCTATACCTTACACTCTATACCCTACACTCTATACCCTACACTCTATACCCTACACTCTACACCCTACACTCTATACCCTACACTCTATACCATACACTCTATACCCTACACTCTACACTCTATACCCTACACTCTACATCCTACACTCTATACCCTACACTCTAATCCCGACACTCTACACTCTATACCCTACACTCTATACCCTACACTCTATACCATACACTCTACACTCTCTACCCTACACTCTATACCCTACACTCTATAACATACACTCTATACCCTACACTCTATACCCTACACTCTATACCATACACTCTACACTCTATACCCTACACTCTATACCATACACTCTACACCATACACTCTATAGCATACACTCTATACCCTACACTCTACACTCTATACCCTACACTCTATACCCTACACTCTACACCCTGCACTCTATACCCTACACACTATACCCTACACTCTACACTCTATACCCTACACTCTATACCCTACACTCTATACCCTACACTCTATACCCTACAATCTACACTCTATACCCTACACTCTATAGCCTACACTCTACAATCTATACCCTACACTCTATACCCTACACTCTATACCCTACACTCTATACCCTACACTCTATACCCTACACTCTACACTCTATACCTTACACTTTACACTCTATTCCCTACACTCTATACCCTACACTCTATACCCTACACTCTATACCCTACACTCTATACCCTACACTCTATACCCTACACTCTACACCCTACACTCTATACCCTACACTCTATACCATACACTCTATACCCTACACTCTACACTCTATACCCTACACTCTACACCCTACACTCTATACCCTACACTCTAATCCCTACACTCTACACTCTATACCCTACACTCTATACCCTACACTCTACACTCTATACCTTACACTCTACACTCTATACCCTACACTCTATACCCTACACTCTATACCCTACACTCTACACCCTACACTCTATACCGTACACTCTATACCATACACTCTATACCCTACACTCTACACTCTATACCCTACACTCTACACCCTACACTCTATACCCTACACTCTAATCCCTACACTCTACACTCTATACCCTACACTCTATACCCTACACTCTATACCCTACACTCTACACTCTCTACCCTACACTCTATACCCTGCACTCTATACCCTACACTCTATACCCTACACTCTACACTCTATACCCTACACTCTATACCCTACACTCTATACCCTACACTCTATACCATACACTCTACACTCTATACCCTACACTCTATACCATACACTCTACACCATACACTCTATAGCATACACTCTATACCCTACACTCTACACTCTATACCCTACACTCTATACCCTACACTCTACACCCTGCACTCTATACCCTACACACTATACCCTACACTCTACACTCTATACCCTACACTCTATACCCTACACTCTATACCCTACACTCTATACCCTACAATCTACACTCTATACCCTACACTCTATAGCCTACACTCTACAATCTATACCCTACACTCTATACCCTACACACTATACCCTACAGTCTATACCCTACACTCTATACCCTAAACTCTACACTCTATACCTTACACTTTACACTCTATTCCCTACACTCTATACCCTACACTCTATACCCTACACTCTATACCCTACACTCTATACCCTACACTCTACACCCTACACTCTATAACCTACACTCTATACCCTACACTCTATACCCTACACTCTACACTCTATACCCTACACTCTATACCCTACACTCTATACCCTACACTCTATACCATACACTCTACACTCTATACCCTACACTCTATACCATACACTCTACACCATACACTCTATAGCATACACTCTATACCCTACACTCTACATTCTATACCCTACACTCTATACCCTACACTCTATACCCTACACTCTATACCCTACAATCTACACTCTATACCCTACACTCTATAGCCTACACTCTACAATCTATACCCTACACTCTATACCCTACACACTATACCCTACAGTCTATACCCTACACTCTATACCCTACACTCTACACTCTATACCTTACACTTTACACTCTATTCCCTACACTCTATACCCTACACTCTATACCCTACACTCTATACCCTACACTCTATACCCTACACTCTACACCCTACACTCTATAACCTACACTCTATACCATACACTCTATACCCTACACTCTACACTCTATACCCTACACTCTACACCCTACACTCTATACCCTACACTCTAATCCCTACACTCTACACTCTATACCCTACACTCTATACCCTACACTCTACACTCTATACCTTACACTCTGCACTCTATTCCCTACACTCTATACCCTACACTCTATACCCTACACTCTATACCCTACACTCTACACCCTACACTCTATACCCTACACTCTATACCATACACTCTATACCCTACACTCTACACTCTATACCCTACACTCTACACCCTACACTCTATACCCTACACTCTAATCCCTACACTCTACACCCTACACTCTATACCCTACACTCTATACCCTACACTCTATACCCTACACTCTACACCCTACACTCTATAACCTACACTCTATACCATACACTCTATACCCTACACTCTACACTCTATACCCTACACTCTACACCCTACACTCTATACCCTACACTCTAATCCCTACACTCTACACTCTATACCCTACACTCTATACCATACACTCTACACCATACACTCTATAGCATACACTCTATACCCTACACTCTACACTCTATACCCTACACTCTATACCCTACACTCTACACCCTGCACTCTATACCCTACACACTAAACCCTACACTCTACACTCTATACCCTACACTCTATACCCTACACTCTATACCCTACACTCTATACCCTACAATCTACACTCTATACCCTACACTCTATAGCCTACACTCTACATTCTATACCCTACACTCTATACCCTACACTCTATACCCTACAGTCTATACCCTACACTCTATACCCTACACTCTACACTCTATACCTTACACTTTACACTCTATTCCCTACACTCTATACCCTACACTCTATACCCTACACTCTACACCCTACACTCTATACCCTACACTCTATACCATACACTCTATACCCTACACTCTACACTTTATACCCTACACTCTACACCCTACACTCTATACCCTACACTCTAATCCCTACACTCTACACTCTATACCCTACACTCTATACCCTACACTCTATACCCTACACTCTATACCCTACACTCTACACCCTACACTCTATAACCTACACTCTATACCATACACTCTATACCCTACACTCTACACTCTATACCCTACACTCTACACCCTACACTCTATACCCTACACTCTAATCCCTACACTCTACACTCTATACCCTACACTCTATACCCTACACTCTACACTCTATACCTTACACTCTGCACTCTATTCCCTACACTCTATACCCTACACTCTATACCCTACACTCTATACCCTACACTCTACACCCTACACTCTATACCCTACACTCTACACCATACACTCTATACCCTACACTCTACACTCTATACCCTACACTCCACACCCTACACTCTATACCCTACACTCTAATCCCTACACTCTACACTCTACACCCTACACTCTATACCCTACACTCTATACCCTACACTCTACACTCTCTACCCTACACTCTATACCCTGCACTCTATACCCTACACTCTATACCCTACACTCTACACTCTATACCCTACACTCTACACTCTATACCCTACACTCTATACCCTACACTCTATACCCTACACTCTATACCCTACACTCTATACCCTACACTCTACACTCTATGCCCTACACTCTACACTCTATACCCTACACTGTACACTCTATACCCTACACTCTACACTCTATACCCTACACTCTATACCCTACACTCTATACCCTACACTCTACACTCTATGCCCTACACTCTACACTCTATACCTTACACTCTACACTCTATTCCCTACACTCTATACCCTACACTCTATACCCTACACTCTACACCCCACACTCTATACCCTACACTCTATACCATACACTCTATACCCTACACTCTACACCCTACACTCTATACACTACACTCTAATCCCTACACTCTACACTCTATACCCTACACTCTATACCCTACACTCTCTACCCTACACTCTACACTCTCTACCCTACACTCTCTACCCTACACTCTATACCCTACACTCTATACCCTACACTCTACACTCTATACCCTACACTCTACACTCTATACCCTACACTCTATACCCTACACTCTATACCCTACACTCTACACTCTATGCCCTACACTATACACTCTATACCCTACACTCTATACACTACACTCTATACCCTACACTCTACACTCTATACCCTACACTCTATACCCTACACTCTATGCCCTACACTCTATACCCTACACTCTATACCCTACACTCTATACCCTACACTCTACACTCTATACCCTACACTCTATACCCTACACTCTATACCCTACACTCTACACTATATACCCTACACTCTATACCCTACACTCTATACCCTACACTCTACACTCTATACCCTACACTCTATACCCTACACTCTATGCCCTACACTCTATACCCTACACTCTATACCCTACACTCTATACCCTACACTCTATACCCTACACTCTACACTCTATACCCTACACTCTATACCCTACACTCTATACCCTACACTCTGCACTCTATACCCTACACTCTATACCCTACACTCTATACCCTACACTCTACACTCTATACCCTACGCTTTATACCCTACACTCTATACCCTACACTCTATACCCTACACTCTATACCCTACACTCTATACCCTACACTCTACACTCTACACCCTACACTCTATACCCTACACTCTATACCCTACACTCTACACTCTATACCCTACACTTTATACCCTACACTCTATGCCCTACACTCTATACCCTACACTCTATACCCTACACTCTATACCCTACACTCTACACTCTATACCCTACACTCTATACCCTACACTCTATACCCTACACTCTACACTCTATTCCCTACACTCTATACCCTACACTCTATACCCTACACTCTATACCCTACACTCTACACCCTACACTCTATACCCTACACTCTATACCATACACTCTATACCCTACACTCTACACTCTATGCCCTACACTCTACACCCTACACTCTATACCCTACACTCTAATCCCTACACTCTACACTCTATACCCTACACTCTATACCCTACACTCTATACCCTACACTCTACACTCTCTACCCTACACTCTCTACCCTACACTCTATACCCTACACTCTATACCCTACACTCTACACTCTATACCCTACACTCTACACTCTATACCCTACACTCTATACCCCACACTCTATACCCTACACTCTACACTCTATACCCTACACTCTATACCCTACACTCTATGCCCTACACTCTATACCCTACACTCTATACCCTACACTCTATACCCTACACTCTACACTCTATACCCTACACTCTATACCCTACACTCTATACCCTACACTCTACACTCTATACCCTACACTCTATACCCTACACTCTATACCCTACACTCTATACCCTACACTCTGCACTCTATACCCTACACTCTATACCCTACACTCTACACTCTATACCCTACACTCTATACCCTACACTCTATGCCCTACACTCTATACCCTACACTCTATACCCTACACTCTATACCCTACACTCTATACCCTACACTCTACACTCTATACCCTACACTCTATACCCTACACTCTATACCCTACACTCTACACTCTATACCCTACACTCTATACCCTACACTCTATGCCCTACACTCTATACCCTACACTCTATACCCTACACTCTATACCCTACACTCTACACTCTATACCCTACACTCTATACCCTACACTCTATACCCTACACTCTAATCCCTACACTCTACACCATACACTCTATAGCATACACTCTATACCCTACACTCTACACCCTGCACTCTATACCCTACACACTATACCCTACACTCTACACTCTGTACCCTACACTCTATACCCTACACTCTATACCCTACACTCTATACCCTACAATCTACACTCTATACCCTACACTCTATAGCCTACACTCTACAATCTATACCCTACACTCTATACCCTACACTCTATACCCTACAGTCTATACCCTACACTCTATACCCTACACTCTACACTCTATACCTTACACTCTACACTCTATTCCCTACACTCTATACCCTACACTCTATACCCTACACTCTATACCCTACACTCTATACCCTACACTCTACACCCTACACTCTATACCCTACACTCTATACCATACACTCTATACCCTACACTCTACACTCTATACCCTACACTCTACACCCTACACTCTATACCCTACACTCTAATCCCTACACTCTACACTCTATACCCTACACTCTATACCCTACACTCTACACTCTATACCTTACACTCTACACTCTATTCCCTACACTCTATACCCTACACTCTACACCCTACACTCTATACCCTACGCTCTATACCCTACACTCTACACCCTACACTCTATACCCTACACTCTATACCATACACTCTATACCCTACACTCTACACCCTACACTCTACACCCTACACTCTATACCCTACACTCTAATCCCTACACTCTACACTCTATACCCTACACTCTATACCCTACACTCTATACCCTACACTCTACACTCTCTACCCTACACTCTATACCCTGCACACTATACCCTACACTCTATACCCTACACTCTACACTCTGTACCCTACACTCTACACTCTATACCCTACACTCTATACCCTACACTCTATACAATACACTCTATACCCTACACTCTATACCCTACACTCTACACTCTATGCCCTACACTCTACACTCTATACCCTACACTCTACACTCTATACCCTACACTCTACACTCTATACCCTACACTCTATACCCTACACTCTATACCCTACACTCTACACTCTATGCCCTACACTCTACACTCTATACCTTACACTCTACACTCTATTCCCTACACTCTATACCCTACACTCTATACCCTACACTCTACACCCCACACTCTATACCCTACACTCTATACCATACACTCTATACCCTACACTCTACACTCTATACCCTACACTCTACACCCTACACTCTATACACTACACTATAATCCCTACACTCTACACTCTATACCCTACACTCTATACCCTACACTCTATACCCTACACTCTACACTCTCTACCCTACACTCTCTACCCTACACTCTATACCCTACACTCTATACCCTACACTCTACACTCTATACCCTACACTCTACACTCTATACCCTACACTCTATACCCTACACTCTATACCCTACACTCTACACTCTATGCCCTACACTCTACACTCTATACCCTACACTCTATACCCTACACTCTACACTCTATACCCTACACTCTATACCCTACACTCTATGCCCTACACTCTATACCCTACACTCTACACTCTATACCTTACACTCTACACTCTATTCCCTACACTCTATACCCTACACTCTATACCCTACACTCTATACCCTACACTCTATACCCTACACTCTATACCCTACACTCTGCACTCTCTACCCTACACTCTATACCCTGCACACTATACCCTACAATCTATACCCTACACTCTACACTCTATACCCTACACTCTACACTCTATACCCTACACTCTATACCCTACACTCTATACCCTACACTCTATACACTACACTCTACACTCTATGCCCTACACTCTACACTCTATACCCTACACTCTACACTCTATACCCTACACTCTATACCCTACACTCTATACCCTACACTCTACACTCTATGCCCTACACTCTACACTCTATACCTTACACTCTACACTCTATTCCCTACACTCTATACCCTACACTCTATACCCTACACTCTACACCCCACAGTCTATACCCTACACTCTATACCATACACTCTATACCCTACACTCTACACTTTATACCCTACACTCTACACCCTACACTCTATACACTACACTATAATTCCTACACTCTACACTCTATACCCTACACTCTATACCCTACACTCTATACCCTACACTCTACACTCTCTACCCTACACTCTCTACCCTACACTATATACCCTACACTCTATACCCTACACTCTACACTCTATACCCTACACTCTACACTCTATACCCTACACTCTATACCCTACACTCTATACCCTACACTCTACACTCTATGCCATACACTCTACACTCTATACCCTACACTTTATACCCTACACTCTATACCCTACACTCTACACTCTATACCCTACACTCTATACCCTACACTCTATGCCCTACACTCTATACCCTACACTCTATACCCTACACTCTACACTCTATACCCTACACTCTATACCCTACACTCTATACCCTACACTCTACACTCTATACCCTACACTCTATACCCTTCACTCTATACCCTACACTATATACCCTATACTCTACACTCTATACCCTACACTCTATACCCTACACTCTATACCCTACACTCTATACCCTACACTCTATACCCTACACTCTGCACTCTATACCCTACACTCTATACCCTACACTCTATACCCTACACTCTACACTCTATACCCTACACTTTATACCCTACACTCTATGCCCTACACTCTATACCCTACACTCTATACCCTACACTCTATACCCTACACTCTACACTCTATACCCTACACTCTATACCCTACACTCTATACCCTACACTCTACACTCTATACCCTACACTCTATACCCTACACTCTATGCCCTACACTCTATACCCTACACTCTATACCCTACACTCTACACTCTATACCCTACACTCTATATCCTACACTCTATACCCTACACTCTACACTCTATTCCCTACACTCTATACCCTACACTCTATATCCTACACTCTATACCCTACACTCTATACCCTACACTCTACACCCTACACTCTATACCCTACACTCTATACCATACACTCTAAACCCTACACTCTACACTCTATGCCCTACACTCTACACCCTACACTCTATACCCTACACTCTAATCCCTACACTCTACACTCTATACCCTACACTCTATACCCTACACTCTATACAATACACTCTACACTCTCTACCCTACACTCTCTACCCTACACTCTATACCCTACACTCTATACCCTACACTCTACACTCTATACCCTACACTCTACACTCTATACCCTACACTCTATACCCTACACTCTATACCCTACACTCTACACTCTATACCCTACACTCTATACCCTACACTCTATGCCCTACACTCTATACCCTACACTCTATACCCTACACTCTATACCCTACACTCTACACTCTATACCCTACACTCTATACCCTACATTCTACACTCTATACCCTACACTCTATACCCTACACTCTATACCCTACACTCTATACCCTACACTCTACACTCTATACCCTACACTCTATACCCTACACTCTATACCCTACACTCTACACTCTATACCCTACACTCTATACCCTACACTCTATGCCCTACACTCTATACCCTACACTCTATACCCTACACTCTATACCCTACACTCTATACCCTACACTCTACACTCTATACCCTACACTCTATACCCTACACTCTATACCCTACACTCTGCACTCTATACCCTACACTCTATACCCTACACTCTATACCCTACACTCTACACTCTATACCCTACACTTTATACCCTACACTCTATGCCCTACACTCTATACCCTACACTCTATACCCTACACTCTATACCCTACACTCTACACTCTATACCCTACACTCTATACCCTACACTCTATACCCTACACTCTACACTCTATACCCTACACTCTATACCCTACACTCTATGCCCTACACAATATACCCTACACTCTATACCCTACACTCTATACCCTACACTCTACACTCTATACCCTACACTCTATACCCTACACTCTATGCCCTACACAATATACCCTACACTCTATACCCTACACTCTATACCCTACACTCTACACTCTATACCCTACACTCTATACCCTACACTCTATGCCCTACACTTTATACCCTACACTCTATACCCTACACTCTATACCCTACACTCTACACTCTATACCCTACACTCTATACCCTACACTCTATACCCTACATTCTACACTCTATACCCTACACTCTATACCCTACACTCTATACCCTACACTCTATACCCTACACTCTACACTCTATACCCTACACTCTATACCCTACACTCTACACTCTATACCCTACACTCTATACCCTACACTCTATGCCCTACACTCTATACCCTACACTCTATACCCTACACTCTATACCCTACACTCTATACCCTACACTCTATACCCTACACTCTACACTCTATACCCTACACTCTATACCCTACACTCTATACCCTACACTCTGCACTCTATACCCTACACTCTATACCCTACACTCTATACCCTACACTCTACACTCTATACCCTACACTTTATACCCTACACTCTATGCCCTACACTCTATACCCTACACTCTATACCCTACACTATATACCCTACACTCTACACTCTATACCCTACACTCTATACCCTACACTCTATGCCCTACACAATATACCCTACACTGTACACTCTATTCCCTACACTCTATACCCTACACTCTATACCCTACACTCTATACCCTACACTCTATACCCTACACTCTACACCCTACACTCTATACCATACACTCTATACCATACACTCTATACCCTACACTCTACACTATAAGCCCTACACTCTACACCCTACACTCTATACCCTACACTCTAATCCCTACACTCTACACTCTATACCCTACACTCTATACCCTACACTCTATACCCTACACTCTACACTCTCTACCCTACACTCTATACCCTACACTCTATACCCTACACTCTACACTCTATACCCTACACTCTATACCCTACACTCTATACCCTACACTCTAAACTCTATTCCCTACACTCTATACCCTACACTCTATGCCCTACACTCTATACCCTACACTCTATACCCTACACTCTATACCCTACACTCTACACTCTATACCCTACACTCTATACCCTACACTCTATACCCTACACTCTACACTCTATACCCTACACTCTATACCCGACACTCTATACCCTACACTCTACATTCTATACCCTACACTCTATACCCTACACTCTATGCCCCACACTCTATACCCTACACTCTATACCCTACACTCTATACCCTACACTCTACACGCTATACCCTACACTCTATACCCTACACTCTATACCCTACACTCTACACTCTATACCCTACACTCTATACCCTACACTCTATGCCCTACACTCTATACCCTACACTCTATACCCTACACTCTATACCCTACACTCTACACTCTATACCCTACACTCTATACCCTACACTCTATACCCTACACTCTAATCCCTACACTCTACACTCTATACCCTACACTCTATACCCTACACTCTACACTCTATACCTTACACTCTACACTCTATTCCCTACACTCTATACCCTACACTCTATACCCTACACTCTATACCCTACACTCTATACCCAACACTCTACACCCTACACTCTATACCCTACACTCTATACCATACACTCTACACCCTACACTCTACACTCTATACCCTACACTCTACACTCTATACCCTACACTCTATACCCTACACTCTATACCCTACACTCTACACTCTATACCCTGCACTCTACACTCTATACCCTACACTCTATACCCTACACTCTATACCCTACACTCTATACCCTACACTCTATACCCTACACTCTATACCCTACACTCTACACTCTATACCCTACACTCTATACCCTACACTCTACACCCTACACTCTATACACTACACTCTATGAACTACACTCTATACCCTACACTCTATACCCTACACTTTACACTCTATACCCTACACTCTATACCCTACACTCTATACCCTACACTCTACACTCTATACCCTACACTCTATACCCTACACTCTATACCCTACACTCTATACCCTACACTCTATACCCTAAACTCTATACCCTACACTCTACACTCTATACCCTACACTCTATACCCTACACTCTACACTCTATACCCTACACTCTATACCCTACACTCTAATCCCTACACTCTACACTCTATACCCTACACTCTATACCCTACACTCTATACCCTACACTCTACACTCTATACCCTACACTCTATATCCTACACTCTACACTCTATACCATACACTCTATACCCTACACGCTATACCCTACACTCTACACCCTACACTCTATACACTACACTCTATACCCTACACTCTATACCCTACACGCTATACCCTACACTCTACACCCTACACTCTATACCCTACACTCTATACCATACACTCTATACCCTACACTCTACACTCTATACCCTACACTCTACATCCTACACTCTATACCCTACACTCTAATCCCAACACTCTACACTCTATACCCTACACTCTATACCCTACACTCTATACCCTACACTCTACACTCTCTACCCTACACTCTATACCCTACGCTCTATAACATACACTCTATACCCTACACTCTATACCCTACACTCTATACCATACACTCTACACTCTATACCCTACATTCTATACCATACACTCTACACCATACACTCTATAGCATACACTCTATACCCTACACTCTACACTCTACACCCTACACTCTATACCCTACACTCTACACCCTGCACTCTATACCCTACACACTATACCCTACACTCTACACTCTATACCCTACACTCTATACCCTACACTCTATGCCCTACACTCTATACCCTACACTCTACACTCTATACCCTACACTCTATAGCCTACACTCTACAATCTATACCCTACACTCTATACCCTACACTCTATACCCTACAGTCTATACCCTACACTCTATACCCTACACTCTACACTCTATACCTTACAATCTACACTCTATTCCCTACACTCTATACCCTACACTCTATACCCTACACTCTATACCCTACACTCTACACCCTACACTCTATACCCTACACTCTATACCATACACTCTATACCCTACACTCTACACTCTATACCCTACACTCTATACCCTACACTATATACCCTACACTCTATACCCTACACTCTATACCCTAAACTCTATACCCTACACTCTACACTCTATACCCTACACTCTATACCCTACACTCTACACTCTATACCCTACACTCTATACCCTACACTCTAATCCCTACACTCTACACTCTATACCCTACACTCTATACCCTACACTCTATACCCTACACTCTACACTCTATACCCTACACTCTATATCCTACACTCTACACTCTATACCATACACTCTATACCCTACACTCTATACCCTACACTCTATACCCTACACTCTACACCCTACACTCTATACACTACACTCTATACCCTACACTCTATACCCTACACGCTATACCCTACACTCTACACCCTACACTCTATACCCTACACTCTATACCATACACTCTATACCCTACACTCTACACTCTATACCCTACACTCTACATCCTACACTCTATACCCTACACTCTAATCCCAACACTCTACACTCTATACCCTACACTCTATACCCTACACTCTATACCCTACACTCTACACTCTCTACCCTACACTCTATACCCTACACTCTATAACATACACTCTATACCCTACACTCTATACCCTACACTCTATACCATACACTCTACACTCTATACCCTACACTCTATACCATACACTCTACACCATACACTCTATAGCATACACTCTATACCCTACACTCTACACTCTATACCCTACAATCTATACCCTACACTCTACATCCTGCACTCTATACCCTACACACTATACCCTACACTCTACACTCTATACCCTACACTCTATACCCTACACTCTATGCCCTACACTCTATACCCTACACTCTACACTCTATACCCTACACTCTATAGCCTACACTCTACAATCTATACCCTACACTCTATACCCTACACTCTATACCCTACAGTCTATACCCTACACTCTATACTCTACACTCTACACTCTATACCTTACACTCTACACTCTATTCCCTACACTCTATACCCTACACTCTATACCCTACACTCTATACCCTACACTCTATACCCTACACTCTACACCCTACACTCTATACCCTACACTCTATACCATACACTCTATACCCTACACTCTACACTCTATACCCTACACTCTACACCCTACACTCTATACCCTACACTCTAATCCCTACACTCTACTCTCTATACTCTACACTCTATACCCTACACTCTACACTCTATACCCTAGACTCTATACCCTACACTCTATACCCTACACTCTATACCCTACACTCTATACCCTACACTCTATACCCTAAACTCTATACCCTACACTCTACACTCTATACCCTACACTCTATACCCTACACTCTACACTCTATACCCTACACTCTATACCCTACACTCTAATCCCTACACTCTACACTCTATACCCTACACTCTATACCCTACACTCTATACCCTACACTCTACACTCTATACCCTACACTCTATATCCTACACTCTACACCCTACACTCTATACCCTACACTCTATACCATACACTCTATACCCTACACTCTACACTCTATACCCTACACTCTACATCCTACACTCTATACCCTACACTCTAATCCCAACACTCTACACTCTATACCCTACACTCTATACCCTACACTCTATACCCTACACTCTACACTCTCTACCCTACACTCTATACCCTACGCTCTATAACATACACTCTATACCCTACACTCTATACCCTACACTCTATACCCTACACTCTATACCCTAAACTCTATACCCTACACTCTACACTCTATACCCTACACTCTATACCCTACACTCTACACTCTATACCCTACACTCTATACCCTACACTCTAATCCCTACACTCTACACTCTATACCCTACACTCTATACCCTACACTCTATACCCTACACTCTACACTCTATACCCTACACTCTATATCCTACACTCTACACCCTACACTCTATACCCTACACTCTATACCATACACTCTATACCCTACACTCTACACTCTATACCCTACACTCTACATCCTACACTCTATACCCTACACTCTAATCCCAACACTCTACACTCTATACCCTACACTCTATACCCTACACTCTATACCCTACACTCTACACTCTCTACCCTACACTCTATACCCTACGCTCTATAACATACACTCTATACCCTACACTCTATACCCTACACTCTATACCATACACTCTACACTCTATACCCTACATTCTATACCATACACTCTACACCATACACTCTATAGCATACACTCTATACCCTACACTCTACACTCTATACCCTACACTCTATACCCTACACTCTACACCCTACACTCTATACCCTACACTCTACACTCTATACCCTACACTCTATACCCTACACTCTACACCCTACACTCTATACCCTACACTCTATACCATACACTCTATACCCTACACTCTACACTCTATACCCTACACTCTACATCCTACACTCTATACCCTACACTCTAATCCCAACACTCTACACTCTATACCCTACACTCTATACCCTACACTCTATACCCTACACTCTACACTCTCTACCCTACACTCTATACCCTACGCTCTATAACATACACTCTATACCCTACACTCTATACCCTACACTCTATACCATACACTCTACACTCTATACCCTACATTCTATACCATACACTCTACACCATACACTCTATAGCATACACTCTATACCCTACACTCTACACTCTACACCCTACACTCTATACCCTACACTCTACACCCTGCACTCTATACCCTACACACTATACCCTACACTCTACACTCTATACCCTACACTCTATACCCTACACTCTATGCCATACACTCTATACCCTACACTCTACACTCTATACCCTACACTCTATAGCCTACACTCTACAATCTATACCCTACACTCTATACCCTACACTCTATACCCTACAGTCTATACCCTACACTCTATACCCTACACTCTACACTCTATACCTTACAATCTACACTCTATTCCCTACACTCTATACCCTACACTCTATACCCTACACTCTATACCCTACACTCTACACCCTACACTCTATACCCTACACTCTATACCATACACTCTATACCCTACACTCTACACTCTATACCCTACACTCTATACCCTACACTCTATACCCTACACTCTATACCCTACACTCTATACCCTAAACTCTATACCCTACACTCTACACTCTATACCCTACACTCTATACCCTACACTCTACACTCTATACCCTACACTCTAATCCCTACACTCTACACTCTATACCCTACACTCTATACCCTACACTCTATACCCTACACTCTACACTCTATACCCTACACTCTATATCCTACACTCTACACTCTATACCATACACTCTATACCCTACACTCTATACCCTACACTCTATACCCTACACTCTACACCCTACACTCTATACACTACACTCTATACCCTACACTCTATACCCTACACGCTATACCCTACACTCTACACCCTACACTCTATACCCTACACTCTATACCATACACTCTATACCCTACACTCTACACTCTATACCCTACACTCTACATCCTACACTCTATACCCTACACTCTAATCCCAACACTCTACACTCTATACCCTACACTCTATACCCTACACTCTATACCATACACTCTACACTCTATACCCTACACTCTATACCATACACTCTACACCATACACTCTATAGCATACACTCTATACCCTACACTCTACACTCTATACCCTACACTCTATACCCTACACTCTACATCCTGCACTCTATACCCTACACACTATACCCTACACTCTACACTCTATACCCTACACTCTATACCCTACACTCTATGCCCTACACTCTATACCCTACACTCTACACTCTATACCCTACACTCTATAGCCTACACTCTACAATCTATACCCTACACTCTATACCCTACACTCTATACCCTACAGTCTATACCCTACACTCTATACTCTACACTCTACACTCTATACCTTACACTCTACACTCTATTCCCTACACTCTATACCCTACACTCTATACCCTACACTCTATACCCTACACTCTATACCCTACACTCTACACCCTACACTCTATACCCTACACTCTATACCATACACTCTATACCCTACACTCTACACTCTATACCCTACACTCTACACCCTACACTCTATACCCTACACTCTAATCCCTACACTCTACTCTCTATACTCTACACTCTATACCCTACACTCTACACTCTATACCCTACACTCTATACCCTACACTCTATACCCTACACTCTATACCCTACACTCTATACCCTACACTCTATACCCTAAACTCTATACCCTACACTCTACACTCTATACCCTACACTCTATACCCTACACTCTACACTCTATACCCTACACTCTATACCCTACACTCTAATCCCTACACTCTACACTCTATACCCTACACTCTATACCCTACACTCTATACCCTACACTCTACACTCTATACCCTACACTCTATATCCTACACTCTACACTCTATACCATACACTCTATACCCTACACTCTATACCCTACACTCTATACCCTACACTCTACACCCTACACTCTATACACTACACTCTACACCCTACACTCTATACCCTACACTCTATACCATACACTCTATACCCTACACTCTACACTCTATACCCTACACTCTACATCCTACACTCTATACCCTACACTCTAATCCCAACACTCTACACTCTATACCCTACACTCTATACCCTACACTCTATACCCTACACTCTACACTCTCTACCCTACACTCTATACCCTACACTCTATAACATACACTCTATACCCTACACTCTATACCCTACACTCTATACCATACACTCTACACTCTATACCCTACACTCTATACCATACACTCTACACCATACACTCTATAGCATACACTCTATACCCTACACTCTACACTCTATACCCTACACTCTATACCCTACACACTATACCCTACACTCTACACTCTATACCCTACACTCTATACCCTACACTCTATGCCCTACACTCTATACCCTACACTCTACACTCTACACTCTATAGCATACACTCTACAATCTATACCCTACACTCTATACCCTACACTCTATACCCTACAGTCTATACCCTACACTCTATACCCTACACTCTACACTCTATACCTTACACTCTACACTCTATTCCCTACACTCTATACCCTACACTCTATACCCTACACTCTATACCCTACACTCTACACCCTACACTCTATACCCTACACTCTATACCATACACTCTATACCCTACACTCTACACTCTATACCCTACACTCTACACCCTACACTCTATACCCTACACTCTAATCCCTACACTCTACTCTCTATACTCTACACTCTATACCCTACACTCTACACTCTATACCTTACACTCTACACTCTATTCCCTACACTCTATACCCTACACTCTATACCCTACACTCTATACCCTACACTCTACACCCTACACTCTATACCCTACACTCTATACCATACACTCTATACCCTACACTCTACACTCTATACCCTACACTCTACACCCTACACTCTATACCCTACACTCTATACCCTACACTCTACACTCTCTACCCTACACTCTATACCCTACACTCTATGCCCTACACTCTATACCCTACACTCTATACCCTACACTCTATACCCTACACTCTACACTCTATACCCTACACTCTATACCCTACACTCTATACCCTACACTCTAATCCCTACACTCTACACTCTATACCCTACACTCTATACCCTACACTCTACACTCTATACCTTACACTCTACACTCTATTCCCTACACTCTATACCCTACACTCTATACCCTACACTCTATACCCTACACTCTATACCCAACACTCTACACCCTACACTCTATACCCTACACTCTATACCATACACTCTACACCCTACACTCTACACTCTATACCCTACACTCTACACTCTATACCCTACACTCTATACCCTACACTCTATACCCTACACTCTACACTCTATACCCTGCACTCTACACTCTATACCCTACACTCTATACCCTACACTCTATACCCTACACTCTATACCCTACACTCTATACCCTACACTCTATACCCTACACTCTACACTCTATACCCTACACTCTATACCCTACACTCTACACCCTACACTCTATACACTACACTCTATGAACTACACTCTATACCCTACACTCTATACTCTACACTTTACACTCTATACCCTACACTCTATACCCTACACTCTATACCCTACACTCTACACTCTATACCCTACACTCTATACCCTACACTCTATACCCTACACTCTATACCCTACACTCTATACCCTAAACTCTATACCCTACACTCTACACTCTATACCCTACACTCTATACCCTACACTCTACACTCTATACCCTACACTCTATACCCTACACTCTAATCCCTACACTCTACACTCTATACCCTACACTCTATACCCTACACTCTATACCCTACACTCTACACTCTATACCCTACACTCTATATCCTACACTCTACACTCTATACCATACACTCTATACCCTACACTCTATACCCTACACTCTACACCCTACACTCTATACACTACACTCTATACCCTACACTCTATACCCTACACGCTATACCCTACACTCTACACCCTACACTCTATACCCTACACTCTATACCATACACTCTATACCCTACACTCTACACTCTATACCCTACACTCTACATCCTACACTCTATACCCTACACTCTAATCCCAACACTCTACACTCTATACCCTACACTCTATACCCTACACTCTATACCCTACACTCTACACTCTCTACCCTACACTCTATACCCTACGCTCTATAACATACACTCTATACCCTACACTCTATACCCTACACTCTATACCATACACTCTACACTCTATACCCTACATTCTATACCATACACTCTACACCATACACTCTATAGCATACACTCTATACCCTACACTCTACACTCTACACCCTACACTCTATACCCTACACTCTACACCCTGCACTCTATACCCTACACACTATACCCTACACTCTACACTCTATACCCTACACTCTATACCCTACACTCTATGCCCTACACTCTATACCCTACACTCTACACTCTATACCCTACACTCTATAGCCTACACTCTACAATCTATACCCTACACTCTATACCCTACACTCTATACCCTACAGTCTATACCCTACACTCTATACCCTACACTCTACACTCTATACCTTACAATCTACACTCTATTCCCTACACTCTATACCCTACACTCTATACCCTACACTCTATACCCTACACTCTACACCCTACACTCTATACCCTACACTCTATACCATACACTCTATACCCTACACTCTACACTCTATACCCTACACTCTATACCCTACACTATATACCCTACACTCTATACCCTACACTCTATACCCTAAACTCTATACCCTACACTCTACACTCTATACCCTACACTCTATACCCTACACTCTACACTCTATACCCTACACTCTATACCCTACACTCTAATCCCTACACTCTACACTCTATACCCTACACTCTATACCCTACACTCTATACCCTACACTCTACACTCTATACCCTACACTCTATATCCTACACTCTACACTCTATACCATACACTCTATACCCTACACTCTATACCCTACACTCTATACCCTACACTCTACACCCTACACTCTATACACTACACTCTATACCCTACACTCTATACCCTACACGCTATACCCTACACTCTACACCCTACACTCTATACCCTACACTCTATACCATACACTCTATACCCTACACTCTACACTCTATACCCTACACTCTACATCCTACACTCTATACCCTACACTCTAATCCCAACACTCTACACTCTATACCCTACACTCTATACCCTACACTCTATACCCTACACTCTACACTCTCTACCCTACACTCTATACCCTACACTCTATAACATACACTCTATACCCTACACTCTATACCCTACACTCTATACCATACACTCTACACTCTATACCCTACACTCTATACCATACACTCTACACCATACACTCTATAGCATACACTCTATACCCTACACTCTACACTCTATACCCTACAATCTATACCCTACACTCTACATCCTGCACTCTATACCCTACACACTATACCCTACACTCTACACTCTATACCCTACACTCTATACCCTACACTCTATGCCCTACACTCTATACCCTACACTCTACACTCTATACCCTACACTCTATAGCCTACACTCTACAATCTATACCCTACACTCTATACCCTACACTCTATACCCTACAGTCTATACCCTACACTCTATACTCTACACTCTACACTCTATACCTTACACTCTACACTCTATTCCCTACACTCTATACCCTACACTCTATACCCTACACTCTATACCCTACACTCTATACCCTACACTCTACACCCTACACTCTATACCCTACACTCTATACCATACACTCTATACCCTACACTCTACACTCTATACCCTACACTCTACACCCTACACTCTATACCCTACACTCTAATCCCTACACTCTACTCTCTATACTCTACACTCTATACCCTACACTCTACACTCTATACCCTACACTCTATACCCTACACTCTATACCCTACACTCTATACCCTACACTCTATACCCTAAACTCTATACCCTACACTCTACACTCTATACCCTACACTCTATACCCTACACTCTACACTCTATACCCTACACTCTATACCCTACACTCTAATCCCTACACTCTACACTCTATACCCTACACTCTATACCCTACACTCTATACCCTACACTCTACACTCTATACCCTACACTCTATATCCTACACTCTACACCCTACACTCTATACCCTACACTCTATACCATACACTCTATACCCTACACTCTACACTCTATACCCTACACTCTACATCCTACACTCTATACCCTACACTCTAATCCCAACACTCTACACTCTATACCCTACACTCTATACCCTACACTCTATACCCTACACTCTACACTCTCTACCCTACACTCTATACCCTACGCTCTATAACATACACTCTATACCCTACACTCTATACCCTACACTCTATACCATACACTCTACACTCTATACCCTACATTCTATACCATACACTCTACACCATACACTCTATAGCATACACTCTATACCCTACACTCTACACTCTATACCCTACACTCTATACCCTACACTCTACACCCTACACTCTATACCCTACACTCTACACTCTATACCCTACACTCTATACCCTACACTCTACACCCTACACTCTATACCCTACACTCTATACCATACACTCTATACCCTACACTCTA
Source organism: Ranitomeya imitator (assembly GCF_032444005.1). Taxonomy (NCBI): domain Eukaryota; kingdom Metazoa; phylum Chordata; class Amphibia; order Anura; family Dendrobatidae; genus Ranitomeya; species Ranitomeya imitator. Next base: position 311,036 of record NW_027194762.1, on the reverse strand, counting down.
CACTCTATACCCTACACTCTACATCCTACACTCTATACCCTACACTCTAATCCCAACACTCTACACTCTATACCCTACACTCTATACCCTACACTCTATACCCTACACTCTACACTCTCTACCCTACACTCTATACCCTACGCTCTATAACATACACTCTATACCCTACACTCTATACCCTACACTCTATACCATACACTCTACACTCTATACCCTACATTCTATACCATACACTCTACACCATACACTCTATAGCATACACTCTATACCCTACACTCTACACTCTACACCCTACACTCTATACCCTACACTCTACACCCTGCACTCTATACCCTACACACTATACCCTACACTCTACACTCTATACCCTACACTCTATACCCTACACTCTATGCCATACACTCTATACCCTACACTCTACACTCTATACCCTACACTCTATAGCCTACACTCTACAATCTATACCCTACACTCTATACCCTACACTCTATACCCTACAGTCTATACCCTACACTCTATACCCTACACTCTACACTCTATACCTTACAATCTACACTCTATTCCCTACACTCTATACCCTACACTCTATACCCTACACTCTATACCCTACACTCTACACCCTACACTCTATACCCTACACTCTATACCATACACTCTATACCCTACACTCTACACTCTATACCCTACACTCTATACCCTACACTCTATACCCTACACTCTATACCCTACACTCTATACCCTACACTCTATACCCTAAACTCTATACCCTACACTCTACACTCTATACCCTACACTCTATACCCTACACTCTACACTCTATACCCTACACTCTAATCCCTACACTCTACACTCTATACCCTACACTCTATACCCTACACTCTATACCCTACACTCTACACTCTATACCCTACACTCTATATCCTACACTCTACACTCTATACCATACACTCTATACCCTACACTCTATACCCTACACTCTATACCCTACACTCTACACCCTACACTCTATACACTACACTCTATACCCTACACTCTATACCCTACACGCTATACCCTACACTCTACACCCTACACTCTATACCCTACACTCTATACCATACACTCTATACCCTACACTCTACACTCTATACCCTACACTCTACATCCTACACTCTATACCCTACACTCTAATCCCAACACTCTACACTCTATACCCTACACTCTATACCCTACACTCTATACCATACACTCTACACTCTATACCCTACACTCTATACCATACACTCTACACCATACACTCTATAGCATACACTCTATACCCTACACTCTACACTCTATTCCCTACACTCTATACCCTACACTCTACATCCTGCACTCTATACCCTACACACTATACCCTACACTCTACACTCTATACCCTACACTCTATACCCTACACTCTATGCCCTACACTCTATACCCTACACTCTACACTCTATACCCTACACTCTATAGCCTACACTCTACAATCTATACCCTACACTCTATACCCTACACTCTATACCCTACAGTCTATACCCTACACTCTATACTCTACACTCTACACTCTATACCTTACACTCTACACTCTATTCCCTACACTCTATACCCTACACTCTATACCCTACACTCTATACCCTACACTCTATACCCTACACTCTACACCCTACACTCTATACCCTACACTCTATACCATACACTCTATACCCTACACTCTACACTCTATACCCTACACTCTACACCCTACACTCTATACCCTACACTCTAATCCCTACACTCTACTCTCTATACTCTACACTCTATACCCTACACTCTACACTCTATACCCTACACTCTATTCCCTACACTCTATACCCTACACTCTATACCCTACACTCTATACCCTACACTCTATACCCTAAACTCTATACCCTACACTCTACACTCTATACCCTACACTCTATACCCTACACTCTACACTCTATACCCTACACTCTATACCCTACACTCTAATCCCTACACTCTACACTCTATACCCTACACTCTATACCCTACACTCTATACCCTACACTCTACACTCTATACCCTACACTCTATATCCTACACTCTACACTCTATACCATACACTCTATACCCTACAGTCTATACCCTACACTCTATACCCTACACTCTACACCCTACACTCTATACACTACACTCTATACCCTACACTCTATACCCTACACGCTATACCCTACACTCTACACCCTACACTCTATACCCTACACTCTATACCATACACTCTATACCCTACACTCTACACTCTATACCCTACACTCTACATCCTACACTCTATACCCTACACTCTAATCCCAACACTCTACACTCTATACCCTACACTCTATACCCTACACTCTATACCCTACACTCTACACTCTCTACCCTACACTCTATACCCTACACTCTATAACATACACTCTATACCCTACACTCTATACCCTACACTCTATACCATACACTCTACACTCTATACCCTACACTCTATACCATACACTCTACACCATACACTCTATAGCATACACTCTATACCCTACACTCTACACTCTATACCCTACACTCTATACCCTACACACTATACCCTACACTCTACACTCTATACCCTACACTCTATACCCTACACTCTATGCCCTACACTCTATACCCTACACTCTACACTCTACACCCTACACTCTATAGCATACACTCTACAATCTATACCCTACACTCTATACCCTACACTCTATACCCTACAGTCTATACCCTACACTCTATACCCTACACTCTACACCCTACACTCTATACCCTACACTCTATACCATACACTCTATACCCTACACTCTACACTCTATACCCTACACTCTACACCCTACACTCTATACCCTACACTCTAATCCCTACACTCTACTCTCTATACTCTACACTCTATACCCTACACTCTACACTCTATACCTTACACTCTACACTCTATTCCCTACACTCTATACCCTACACTCTATACCCTACACTCTATACCCTACACTCTACACCCTACACTCTATACCCTACACTCTATACCATACACTCTATACCCTACACTCTACACTCTATACCCTACACTCTACACCCTACACTCTATACCCTACACTCTAATCCCTACACTCTACTCTCTATACTCTACACTCTATACCCTACACTCTACACTCTATACCTTACACTCTACACTCTATTCCCTACACTCTATACCCTACACTCTATACCCTACACTCTATACCCTACACTCTACACCCTACACTCTATACCCTACACTCTATACCATACACTCTATACCCTACACTCTACACTCTCTACCCTACACTCTATACCCTGCACTCTATACCCTACACTCTATACCCTACACTCTACACTCTATACCCTACACTCTACACTCTATACCCTACACTCTATACCCTACACTCTTTACCCTACACTCTACACTCTATACCCTACACTCTACACTCTATACCCTACACTCTACACTCTATACCCTACACTCTATACCCTACACTCTATACCCTACACTCTACACTCTATGCCCTACACTCTACACTCTATACCTTACACTTTACACTCTATTCCCTACACTCTATACCCTACACTCTATACCCTACACTCTATACCCTACACTCTACACCCCACACTCTATACCCTACACTCTATACCATACACTCTATACCCTACACTCTACATTCTATACCCTACACTCTACACCCTACACTCTATACACTACACTCTAATCCCTACACTCTACACTCTATACCCTACACTCTATACCCTACACTCTATACCCTACACTCTACACTCTCTACCCTACACTCTCTACCCTACACTCTATACCCTACACTCTATACCCTACACTCTACACTCTATACCCTACACTCTACACTCTATACCCTACACTCTATACCCTACACTCTATACCCTACACTCTATACCCTACACTCTACACTCTATGCCCTACACTCTACACTCTATACCCTACACTCTACACTCTATACCCTACACTCTACACTCTATACCCTACACTCTATACCCTACACTCTATACCCTACACTCTATACCCTACACTCTACACTCTATGCCCTACACTCTACACTCTATACCTTACACTCTACACTCTATTCCCTACACTCTATACCCTACACTCTATACCCTACACTCTATACCCTACACTCTACACCCCACACTCTATACCCTACACTCTATACCATACACTCTATACCCTACACTCTACACTCTATACCCTACACTCTACACCCTACACTCTATACACTACACTCTAATCCCTACACTCTACACTCTATACCCTACACTCTATACCCTACACTCTATACCCTACACTCTACACTCTCTACCCTACACTCTCTACCCTACACTCTATACCCTACACTCTATACCCTACACTCTACACTCTATACCCTACACTCTACACTCTATACCCTACACTCTATACCCTACACTCTATACCCTACACTCTATACCCTACACTCTACACTCTATGCCCTACACTCTACACTCTATACCCTACACTCTACACTCTATACCCTACACTCTACACTCTATACCCTACACTCTATACCCTACACTCTATACCCTACACTCTATACCCTACACTCTACACTCTATGCCCTACACTCTACACTCTATACCTTACACTCTACACTCTATTCCCTACACTCTATACCCTACACTCTATACCCTACACTCTATACCCTACACTCTACACCCCACACTCTATACCCTACACTCTATACCATACACTCTATACCCTACACTCTACACTCTATACACTACACTCTACACCCTACACTCTACACCATACACTCTATAGCATACACTCTATACCCTACACTCTACACTCTATACCCTACACTCTATACCCTACACTCTATACCCTACACTCTACACTCTCTACCCTACACTCTATACCCTACACTCTATAACGTACACTCTATACCCTACACTCTATACCCTACACTCTATACCATACACTCTACACTCTATACCCTACACTCTATAGCCTACACTCTATACCATACACTCTACACTCTATACCCTACACTCTACACTCTATACCCTACACTCTACACTCTATACCCTATATTCTATACCCTACACTCTATACCCTACACTCTATACCCTACACTCTACACTCTATGCCCTACACTCTACACTCTATACCCTACACTCTACACTCTATACCCTACACTCTACACTCTATACCCTACACTCTATACCCTACACTCTATACCCTACACTCTATACCCTACACTCTACACTCTATGCCCTACACTCTACACTCTATACCTTACACTCTACACTCTATTCCCTACACTCTATACCCTACACTCTATACCCTACACTCTATACCCTACACTCTACACCCCACACTCTATACCCTAAACTCTATACCATACACTCTATACCCTACACTCTACACTCTATACACTACACTCTACACCCTACACTCTACACCATACACTCTATAGCATACACTCTATACCCTACACTCTACACTCTATAACCTACACTCTATACCCTACACTCTACACCCTGCACTCTATACCCTACACACTATACCCTACACTCTACACTCTATACCCTACACTCTATACCCTACACTCTATACCCTACACTCTATACCCTACACTCTACACTCTATACCCTACACTCTATAGCCTACACTCTACAATCTATACCCTAAACTCTATACCCTACACTCTATACCCTACAGTCTATACTCTACACTCTATACCCTACACTCTTCACTCTATACCTTACACTCTACACTCTATTCCCTACACTCTATACCCTACACTCTATGCCCTACACTCTATACCCTACACTCTATACCCTACACTCTACACCCTACACTCTATACCCTACACTCTATACCATACACTCTATACCCTACACTCTACACTCTATACCCTACACTCTACACCCTACACTCTATACCCTACACTCTAATCCCTACACTCTACTCTCTATACCCTACACTCTATACCCTACACTCTACACTCTATACCTTACACTCTACACTCTATTCCCTACACTCTATACCCTACACTCTATACCCTACACTATATACCCTACACTCTATACCCTACACTCTATACCCTACACTCTATACCATACACTCTATACCCTACACTCTACACTCTATACCCTACACTCTACACCCTACACTCTATACCCTACACTCTATACCCTACACTCTACACTCTCTACCCTACACTCTATGCCCTGCACTCTATACCCTACACTCTATACCCTACACTCTATACCCTACACTCTACACTCTATACCCTACACTCTATACCCTACACTCTATACCCTACACTCTATACCCTACACTCTACACTCTATACCCTACACTCTACACTCTATACCCTACACTCTACACTCTATACCCTACACTCTATACCCTACACTCTATACCCTACACTCTACACCCCACACTCTATACCCTACACTCTATACCATACACTCTATACCCTACACTCTACACTCTATACCCTACACTCTACACCCTACACTCTATACACTACACTCTAATCCCTACACTCTACACTCTATACCCTACACTCTATACCCTACACTCTATACCCTACACTCTACACTCTCTACCCTACACTCTCTACCCTACACTCTATACCCTACACTCTATACCCTACACTCTACACTCTATACCCTACACTCTACACTCTATACCCTACACTCTATACCCTACACTCTATACCCTACACTCTATACCCTACACTCTACACTCTATGCCCTACACTCTACACTCTATACCCTACACTCTACACTCTATACCCTACACTCTACATCCTACACTCTATACCCTACACTCTAATCCCAACACTCTACACTCTATACCCTACACTCTATACCCTACACTCTATACCCTACACTCTACACTCTCTACCCTACACTCTATACCCTACACTCTATAACATACACTCTATACCCTACACTCTATACCCTACACTCTATACCATACACTCTACACTCTATACCCTACACTCTATACCATACACTCTACACCATACACTCTATAGCATACACTCTATACCCTACACTCTACACTCTATACCCTACACTCTATACCCTACACTCTACACCCTGCACTCTATACCCTACACACTATACCCTACACTCTACACTCTATACCCTACACTCTATACCCTACACTCTATGCCCTACACTCTATACCCTACACTCTACACTCTATACCCTACACTCTATAGCCTACACTCTACAATCTATACCCTACACTCTATACCCTACACTCTATACCCTACAGTCTATACCCTACACTCTATACCCTACACTCTACACTCTATACCTTACACTCTACACTCTATTCCCTACACTCTATACCCTACACTCTATACCCTACACTCTATACCCTACACTCTATACCCTACACTCTACACCCTACACTTTATACCCTACACTCTATACCATACACTCTATACCCTACACTCTACACTCTATACCCTACACTCTACACCCTACACTCTATACCCTACACTCTAATCCCTACACTCTACTCTCTATACCCTACACTCTATACCCTACACTCTACACTCTATACCTTACACTCTACACTCTATTCCCTACACTCTATACCCTACACTCTATACCCTACACTCTATACCCTACACTCTACACCCTACACTCTATACCCTACACTCTATACCATACACTCTATACCCTACACTCTACACTCTATACCCTACACTCTACACCCTACACTCTATACCCTACACTCTATACCCTACACTCTACACTCTCTACCCTACACTCTATACCCTGCACTCTATACCCTACACTCTATACCCTACACTCTACACTCTATACCCTACACTCTACACTCTATACCCTACACTCTATACCCTACACTCTATAACCTACACTCTATACTCTACACTCTACACTCTATACCCTACACTCTACACTCTATACCCTACACTCTACACTCTATACCCTACACTCTATACCCTACACTCTATACCCTACACTCTATACCCTACACTCTACACTCTATGCCCTACACTCTACACTCTATACCTTACACTCTACACTCTATTCCCTACACTCTATACCCTACACTCTATACCCTACACTCTATACCCTACACTCTACACCCCACACTCTATACCCTACACTCTATACCATACACTCTATACCCTACACTCTACACTCTATACCCTACACTCTACACCCTACACTCTATACACTACACTCTAATCCCTACACTCTACACTCTATACCCTACACTCTATACCCTACACTCTATACCCTACACTCTACACTCTCTACCCTACACTCTCTACCCTACACTCTATACCCTACACTCTATACCCTACACTCTACACTCTATACCCTACACTCTACACTCTATACCCTACACTCTATACCCTACACTCTATACCCTACACTCTATACCCTACACTCTACACTCTATGCCCTACACTCTATACCCTACACTCTACACTCTATACCCTACACTCTATACCCTACACTCTATACCCTACACTCTATACCCTACACTCTATACCCTACACTCTACACTCTATGCCCTACACTCTACACTCTATACCTTACACTCTACACTCTATTCCCTACACTCTATACCCTACACTCTATACCCTACACTCTACACCCCACACTCTATACCCTACAATCTATACCATACACTCTATACCCTACACTCTACACTCTATACACTACACTCTACACCCTACACTCTACACCATACACTCTATAGCATACACTCTATACCCTACACTCTACACTCTATACCCTACACTTTATACCCTACACTCTATACCCTACACTCTACACTCTCTACCCTACACTCTATACCCTACACTCTATAACGTACACTCTATACCCTACACTCTATACCCTACACTCTATACCATACACTCTACACTCTATACCCTACACTCTACACTCTATACCCTACACTCTACATCCTACACTCTATACCCTACACTCTAATCCCAACACTCTACACTCTATACCCTACACTCTATACCCTACACTCTATACCCTACACTCTACACTCTCTACCCTACACTCTATACCCTACACTCTATAACATACACTCTATACCCTACACTCTATACCCTACACTCTATACCATACACTCTACACTCTATACCCTACACTCTATACCATACACTCTACACCATACACTCTATAGCATACACTCTATACCCTACACTCTACACTCTATACCCTACACTCTATACCCTACACTCTACACCCTGCACTCTATACCCTACACACTATACCCTACACTCTACACTCTATACCCTACACTCTATACCCTACACTCTATGCCCTACACTCTATACCCTACACTCTATAACATACACTCTATACCCTACACTCTATACCCTACACTCTATACCATACACTCTACACTCTATACCCTACACTCTATACCATACACTCTACACCATACACTCTATAGCATACACTCTATACCCTACACTCTACACTCTATACCCTACACTCTATACCCTACACTCTACATCCTGCACTCTATACCCTACACACTATACCCTACACTCTACACTCTATACCCTACACTCTATACCCTACACTCTATGCCCTACACTCTATACCCTACACTCTACACTCTATACCCTACACTCTATAGCCTACACTCTACAATCTATACCCTACACTCTATACCCTACACTCTATACCCTACAGTCTATACCCTACACTCTATACCCTACACTCTACACTCTATACCTTACACTCTACACTCTATTCCCTACACTCTATACCCTACACTCTATACCCTACACTCTATACCCTACACTCTATACCCTACACTCTACACCCTACACTCTATACCCTACACTCTATACCATACACTCTATACCCTACACTCTACACTCTATACCCTACACTCTACACCCTACACTCTATACCCTACACTCTAATCCCTACACTCTACTCTCTATACTCTACACTCTATACCCTACACTCTACACTCTATACCCTACACTCTATACCCTACACTCTATACCCTACACTCTATACCCTACACTCTATACCCTACACTCTATACCCTAAACTCTATACCCTACACTCTACACTCTATACCCTACACTCTATACCCTACACTCTACACTCTATACCCTACACTCTATACCCTACACTCTAATCCCTACACTCTACACTCTATACCCTACACTCTATACCCTACACTCTATACCCTACACTCTACACTCTATACCCTACACTCTATATCCTACACTCTACACTCTATACCATACACTCTATACCCTACACTCTATACCCTACACTCTATACCCTACACTCTACACCCTACACTCTATACACTACACTCTATACCCTACACTCTATACCCTACACGCTATACCCTACACTCTACACCCTACACTCTATACCCTACACTCTATACCATACACTCTATACCCTACACTCTACACTCTATACCCTACACTCTACATCCTACACTCTATACCCTACACTCTAATCCCAACACTCTACACTCTATACCCTACACTCTATACCCTACACTCTATACCCTACACTCTACACTCTCTACCCTACACTCTATACCCTACACTCTATAACATACACTCTATACCCTACACTCTATACCCTACACTCTATACCATACACTCTACACTCTATACCCTACACTCTATACCATACACTCTACACCATACACTCTATAGCATACACTCTATACCCTACACTCTACACTCTATACCCTACACTCTATACCCTACACTCTACACCCTGCACTCTATACCCTACACACTATACCCTACACTCTACACTCTATACCCTACACTCTATACCCTACACTCTATGCCCTACACTCTATACCCTACACTCTACACTCTACACCCTACACTCTATAGCATACACTCTACAATCTATACCCTACACTCTATACCCTACACTCTATACCCTACAGTCTATACCCTACACTCTATACCCTACACTCTACACTCTATACC